>NW_026610805.1:0-164735 GCF_029499605.1 Hyla sarda | reverse complement strand
CTTATACTCCAATCACATCCAAAGCTGCAGAGAGGAGTCAGCGCTGAGCGTCACCTCACATATATCCTTATACTCCAATCACATCCAAAGCTGCAGAGAGGAGTCAGCACTGAGCGTCACCTCACATATATCCTTATACTCCAATCACATCCAAAGCTGCAGAGAGGAGTCAGCACTGAGCGTCACCTCACATATATCCTTATACTCCAATCACATCCAAAGCTGCAGAGAGGAGTCAGCACTGAGCGTCACCTCACATACATCCTTATACTCCAATCACATCCAAAGCTGCAGAGAGGAGTCAGCACTGAGCGTCACCTCACATACATCCTTATACTCCAATCACATCCAAAGCTGCAGAGAGGAGTCAGCACTGAGCGTCACCTCACATATATCCTTATACTCCAATCACATCCAAAGCTGCAGAGAGGAGTCAGCACTGAGCGTCACCTCACATATATCCTTATACTCCAATCACATCCAAAGCTGCAGAGAGGAGTCAGCAATGAGCGTCACCTCACATACATCCTTATACTCCAATCACATCCAAAGCTGCAGAGAGGAGTCAGCACTGAGCGTCACCTCACATATCCTTATACTCCAATCACATCCAAAGCTGCAGAGAGGAGTCAGCACTGAGCGTCACCTCACATATATCCTTATTCTCCAATCACATCCAAAGCTGCAGAGAGGAGTCAGCACTGAGCGTCACCTCACATATATCCTTATACTCCAATCACATCCAAAGCTGCAGAGAGGAGTCAGCACTGAGCGTCACCTCACATATATCCTTATACTCCAATCACATCCAAAGCTGCAGAGAGGAGTCAGCACTGAGCGTCACCTCACATATATCCTTATACTCCAATCACATCCAAAGCTGCAGAGAGGAGTCAGCACTGAGAGTCACCTCACATATATCCTTATACTCCAATCACATCCAAAGCTGCAGAGAGGAGTCAGCACTGAGCGTCACCTCACATATATCCTTATACTCCAATCACATCCAAAGCTGCAGAGAGGAGTCAGCACTGAGCGTCACCTCACATATATCCTTATACTCCAATCACATCCAAAGCTGCAGAGAGGAGTCAGCACTGAGCGTCACCTCACATATATCCTTATACTCCAATCACATCCAAAGCTGCAGAGAGGAGTCAGCACTGAGCGTCACCTCACATATATCCTTATACTCCAATCACATCCAAAGCTGCAGAGAGGAGTCAGCACTGAGCGTCACCTCACATACATCCTTATACTCCAATCACATCCAAAGCTGCAGAGAGGAGTCAGCACTGAGCGTCACCTCACATACATCCTTATACTCCAATCACATCCAAAGCTGCAGAGAGGAGTCAGCGCTGAGCGTCACCTCACATACATCCTTATACTCCAATCACATCCAAAGCTGCAGAGAGGAGTCAGCACTGAGCGTCACCTCACATATATCCTTATACTCCAGTCACATCCAAAGCTGCAGAGAGGAGTCAGCACTGAGCGTCACCTCACATATATCCTTATACTCCAATCACATCCAAAGCTGCAGAGAGGAGTCAGCACTGAGCGTCACCTCACATACATCCTTATACTCCAATCACATCCAAAGCTGCAGAGAGGAGTCAGCACTGAGCGTCACCTCACATATATCCTTATACTCCAATCACATCCAAAGCTGCAGAGAGGAGTCAGCACTGAGCGTCACCTCACATATATCCTTATACTCCAATCACATCCAAAGCTGCAGAGAGGAGTCAGCACTGAGCGTCACCTCACATACATCCTTATACTCCAATCACATCCAAAGCTGCAGAGAGGAGTCAGCACTGAGTCAGAGTCACCTCACATATATCCTTATACTCCAATCACATCCAAAGCTGCAGAGAGGAGTCAGCACTGAGTCAGAGTCACCTCACATATATCCTTATACTCCAGTCCCATCCAAATCTGCAGAGAGGAGTCAGCACTGAGCGTCACCTCACATATATCCTTATACTCCAATCACATCCAAAGCTGCAGAGAGAAGTCAGCACTGAGTGTCACCTCACATACATCCTTATACTCCAATCACATCCAAAGCTGCAGAGAGGAGTCAGCACTGAGCGTCACCTCACATATAATATCCTTCTACTCCAATCACATCCAAAGCTGCAGAGAGGAGTAAGCACTGAGCGTCACCTCACATATATCCTTATACTCCAATCACATCCAAAGCTGCAGAGAGGAGTCAGCACTGAGCGTCACCTCACACATATCCTTATACTCCAATCACATCCAAAGCTGCAGAGAGGAGTCAGCACTGAGCGTCACCTCACATATATCCTTATACTCCAATCACATCCAAAGCTGCAGAGAGGAGTCAGCACTGAACGTCACCTCACATATATCCTTATACTCCAGTCCCATCCAAAGCTGCAGGGGAGTCAGCACTGAGCGTCACCTCACATATATCCTTATACTCCAATCACATCCAAAGCTGCAGGGGAGTCAGCACTGAGTGCCACCTCACATATATCCTTATACTCCAATCACATCCAAAGCTGCAGAGAGGAGTCAGCACTGAGCGTTACCTCACATATATCCTTATACTCCAATCACATCCAAAGCTGCAGGGGAGTCAGCACTGAACGTCACCTCACATATATCCTTATACTCCAGTCCCATCCAAAGCTGCAGGGGAGTCAGCACTGAGCGTCACCTCACATATATCCTTATACTCCAATCACATCCAAAGCTGCAGGGGAGTCAGCACTGAGTGCCACCTCACATATATCCTTATACTCCAATCACATCCAAAGCTGCAGAGAGGAGTCAGCACTGAGCGTCACCTCACATATATCCTTATACTCCAATCACATCCAAAGCTGCAGGGGAGTCAGCACTCACCTCGTCGCTCTCCTCCACATCCACGTTCCCATTGGCGTCATCGTCCATCTGTTTGTGGATATTGACCACGGCCTCGAAGCTCAGCAGCTCCTCCGCATTGTGACACAGGAGCGGGTCAATACGGCAGAACTCTGCAAGATAAAGGGGAACCGTGAGGAGAAAGCAACACTGACCACAATCCCCATCATCACCAACACTGACCACAATCCCCACCAACACTGACCACAATCCCCACCAACACTGACCACAATCCCCATCATCACCAACACTGACCACAATCCCCATCATCACCAACACTGACCACAATCCCCACCAACACTGACCACAATCCCCACCAACACTGACCACAATCCCCACCAACACTGACCACAATCCCCACCAACACTGACCACAATCCCCATCATCACCAACACTGACCACAATCCCCATCATCACCAACACTGACCACAATCCCCATCATCACCAACACTGACCACAATCCCCACCATCACCAACACTGACCACAATCCCCACCATCACCAACACTGACCACAATCCCCACCAACACTGACCACAATCCCCACCAACACTGACCACAATCCCCACCAACACTGACCACAATCCCCACCAACACTGACCACAATCCCCACCAACACTGACCACAATCCCCACCAACACTGACCACAATCCCCACCAACACTGACCACAATCCCCACCATCACCAACACTGACCACAATCCCCACCAACACTGACCACAATCCCCACCAACACTGACCACAATCCCCACCATCACCAACACTGACCACAATCCCCACCAACACTGACCACAATCCCCACCAACACTGACCACAATCATCATCACCAACACTGACCACAATCACCATCATCAACACTGACCACCATCATCACCAACACTGACCACAATCACCACCATCATCACCAACACGGACCACAATCACCACCATCATCACCAACACTGACCACAATCACCACCATCATCACCAACACTGACCACAATCACCATCATCACCACCAACACTGACCACAATCACCATCATCATCACCAACACTGACCACAATCACCATCATCATCACCAACACTGACCACAATCACCATCATCATCACCAACACTGACCACAATCACCATCATCAACACTGACCACAATCATCACCAACACTGACCACAATCACCATCATCACCACCAACACTCACCACAATCACCATCATCACCACCAACACTGACCACAATCACCATCATCATCACCAACACTGACCACAATCACCACCATCATCACCAACACTGACCACAATCACCACCATCATCACCAACACTGACCACAATCACCATCATCAACACTGACCACAATCACCATCACCAACACTGACCACAATCACCATCATCATCACCAACACTGACCACAATCACCATCATCACCAACACTGACCACAATCACCACCATCATCACCAACACTGACCACAATCACCATCATCAACACTGACCACAATCACCACCACCAACACTGACCACAATCACCATCATCATCACCAACACTGACCACAATCACCATCATCACCAACACTGACCACAATCACCACCATCATCACCAACACTGACCACAATCACCATCATCAACACTGACCACAATCACCATCATCAACACTGACCACAATCACCAACACTGACCACAATCACCATCATCATCACCAACACTCACCACAATCACCATCATCAACACTGACCACAATCACCATCATCATCACCAACACTCACCACAATCACCATCATCAACACTCACCACAATCACCATCATCATCACTGACCACAATCACCATCATCATCACCAACACTGACCACAATCACCATCATCAACACTGACCACAATCATCACCAACACTGACCACCATCATCACCAACACTCACCACAATCACCATCATCATCACCAACACTCACCACAATCACCACCACCAACACTGACCACAATCTCCACCATCATCACCAACACTGACCACAATCACCATCATCATCACCAACACTGACCACAATCACCATCATCAACACTGACCACAATCACCACCACCAACACTGACCACAATCACCATCATCAACACTGACCACAATCATCACCAACACTGACCACAATCACCATCATCATCACCAACACTGACCACAATCATCACCAACACTGACCACAATCACCATCATCATCACCAACACTCACCACAATCACCATCATCAACACTGACCACAATCACCATTATCATCACCAACACTGACCACAATCACCATCACCAACACTGACCACAATCACCATCATCATCACCAACACTGACCACAATCACCACCATCATCACCAACACTGACCACAATCACCATCATCATAACCAACACTGACCACAATCACCATCATCATAACCAACACTGACCACAATCACCATCATCATCATCACCAACACTGACAACAATCACCATCATCACCAACACTGACCACAATCACCATCATCACCAACACTGACCACAATCACCATCATCATCAACACTCACCACAATCACCATCATCATCACCAACACTCACCACAATCACCATCATCAACACTGACCACAATCACCATCAACACTGACCACAATCACCATTATCATCACCAACACTGACCACAATCTCCACCATCATCACCAACACTGACCACAATCACCATAGTCATCACCAACACTGACCACAATCACCATCATCATCACCAACACTGACCACAATCACCATCATCACCACCAACACTGACCACAATCACCATCATCACCACCAACACTGACCACAATCACCACCACCAACACTGACCACAATCACCATCATCATCACCAACACTGACCACAATCACCATCATCAACACTGACCACAATCACCACCACCAACACTGACCACAATCACCATCATCAACACTGACCACAATCATCACCAACACTGACCACAATCACCATCATCATCACCAACACTGACCACAATCACCACCATCATCACCAACACTGACCACAATCACCATCATCATCACCAACACTGACCACAATCACCATCATCAACACCAACACTGACCACAATCACCATCATCAACACTGACCACAATCACCATCATCAACACTGACCACAATCATCACCAACACTGACCACAATCACCACCACCAACACTGACCACAATCACCATCATCAACACTGACCACAATCATCACCAACACTGACCACAATCACCATCATCATCACCAACACTGACCACAATCACCACCATCATCACCAACACTGACCACAATCACCACCACCAACACTGACCACAATCACCATCATCAACACTGACCACAATCATCACCAACACTGACCACAATCACCATCATCATCACCAACACTCACCACAATCACCATCATCAACACTGACCACAATCACCATTATCATCACCAACACTGACCACAATCACCATCACCAACACTGACCACAATCACCATCATCATCACCAACACTGACCACAATCACCACCATCATCACCAACACTGACCACAATCATCACCAACACTGACCACAATCACCATCATCATCACCAACACTGACCACAATCACCATCATCATCATCACCAACACTGACCACAATCACCATCATCACCAACACTGACCACAATCAACATCATCACCAACACTGACCACAATCACCATCATCATCAACACTCACCACAATCACCATCATCATCACCAACACTCACCACAATCACCATCATCAACACTGACCACAATCACCATCAACACTGACCACAATCACCATTATCATCACCAACACTGACCACAATCTCCACCATCATCACCAACACTGACCACAATCACCATCATCACTGACCACAATCACCATCGTCATCACCAACACTGACCACAATCACCATCATCAACACTGACCACAATCACCACCACCAACACTGACCACAATCACCATCATCAACACTGACCACAATCACCATCATCATCACCAACACTGACCACAATCACCATCATCAACACTGACCACAATCACCACCACCAACACTGACCACAATCACCATCATCAACACTGACCACAATCATCACCAACACTGACCACAATCACCATCATCATCACCAACACTGACCACAATCACCACCATCATCACCAACACTGACCACAATCACCATCATCATCACCAACACTGACCACAATCACCATCATCAACACTGACCACAATCACCATCATCATAACCAACACTGACCACAATCACCATCATCATCACCAACACTGACCACAATCACCACCATCATCACCAACACTGACCACAATCACCATCATCATAACCAACACTGACCACAATCACCATCACCAACACTAATCACAATCACCATCATCACCAACACTGACCACAATCACCATCATCACCAACACTGACCACAATCACCATCATCACCAACACTGACCACAATCACCATCATCATCACCAACACTGACCACAATCACCATCATCATCACCAACACTGACCACAATCACCATCATCACCAACACTGACCACAATCACCATCATCATCACCAACACTGACCACAATCACCATCATCATCACCAACACTGACCACAATCACCATCATCATCACCAACACTGACCACAATCACCATCATCATCACCAACACTCACCACAATCACCATCATCAACACCAACACTGACCACAATCACCATCACCAACACTAATCACAATCACCATCATCATCATCACCAACACTGACCACAATCACCATCATCAACACTGACCACAATCATCACCAACACTGACCACAATCACCATCATCATCACCAACACTGACCACAATCACCATCATCATCACCAACACTGACCACAATCACCACCATCATCACCAACACTGACCACAATCACCACCATCATCACCAACACTGACCACAATCATCACCAACACTGACCACAATCACCATCATCATCACCAACACTCACCACAATCACCATCATCAACACTGACCACAATCACCATTATCATCACCAACACTGACCACAATCTCCACCATCATCACCAACACTGACCACAATCACCATCATCACCAACCCTGACCACAATCACCATCATCACCAACCCTGACCACAATCACCATCATCACCAACCCTGACCACAATCACCACCACTACTCCACTTACACATTCCCCGTACACTCATAGTGAGGCGCTCCTCTTATATGTTCCCCATACACTCACAGTGAGGCGCTCCTCTTATATGTTCCCCATACACTCACAGTGAGGCGCTCCTCTTATATGTTCCCCATACACTCACAGTGAGGCGCTCCTCTTATACGTTCCCGATACACTCACAGTGAGGCGCTCCTCTTATATGTTCCCCATACACTCACAGTGAGGCGCTCCTCTTATGTGTTCCCCATACACTCACAGTGAGGCGCTCCTCTTATATATCCCCATACACTCACAGTGAGGCGCTCCTCTTATAAGTTCCCCATACACTCACAGTGAGGCGCTCCTCTTATACATCCCCATACACTCACAGTGAGGCGCTCCTCTTATACGTTCCCCATACACTCACAGTGAGGCGCTCCTCTTATACGTTCCCCATACACTCACAGTGAGGCGCTCCTCTTATACGTTCCCCATACACTCACAGTGAGGCGCTCCTCTTATATGTTCCCCATACACTCACAGTGAGGCGCTCCTCTTATATATCCCCATACACTCAGTGGAGGCGCTCCTCTTATATATCCCCATACACTCACAGTGAGGCGCTCCTCTTATATATCCCCATACACTCACAGTGAGGCGCTCCTCTTATATATCCCCATACACTCACAGTGAGGCGCTCCTCTTATATGTTCCCCATACACTCACAGTGAGGCGCTCCTCTTATATATCCCCATACACTCACAGTGAGGCGCTCCTCTTATACGTTCCCCATACATTCACAGTGAGGCGCTCCTCTTATATGTTCCCCATACACTCACAGTGAGGCGCCCCTCTTATACGTTCCCCATACACTCACAGTGAGGCGCTCCTCTTATATGTTCCCCATACACTCACAGTGAGGCGCTCCTCTTATATATCCCCATACACTCACAGTGAGGCGCTCCTCTTATAAGTTCCCCATACACTCACAGTGAGGCGCTCCTCTTATACGTTCCCCATACACTCACAGTGAGGCGCTCTTCTTATACGTTCCCCATACACTCACAGTGAGGCGCTCCTCTTATATGTTCCCCATACACTCACAGTGAGGCGCTCCTCTTATACATCCCCATACACTCACAGTGAGGCGCTCCTCTTATATGTTCCCCATACACTCACAGTGAGGCGCTCCTCTTATATATCCCCATACACTCACAGTGAGGCGCTCCTCTTATATATCCCCATACACTCACAGTGAGGCGCTCCTCTTATATATCCCCATACACTCACAGTGAGGCGCTCCTCTTATATGTTCCCCATACACTCACAGTGAGGTGCTCCTCTTATATATCCCCATACACTCACAGTGAGGCGCTCCTCTTATACGTTCCCCATACATTCACAGTGAGGCGCTCCTCTTATATGTTCCCCATACACTCACAGTGAGGCGCTCCTCTTATACGTTCCCCATACACTCACAGTGAGGCGCTCCTCTTATATGTTCCCCATACACTCACAGTGAGGCGCTCCTCTTATATATCCCCATACACTCACAGTGAGGCGCTCCTCTTATAAGTTCCCCATACACTCACAGTGAGGCGCTCCTCTTATACGTTCCCCATACACTCACAGTGAGGCGCTCTTCTTATACGTTCCCCATACACTCACAGTGAGGCGCTCCTCTTATATGTTCCCCATACACTCACAGTGAGGCGCTCCTCTTATACATCCCCATACACTCACAGTGAGGCACTCCTCTTATATATCCCCATACTCTCACAGTGAGGCGCTCCTCTTATATATCCCCATACTCTCACAGTGAGGCGCTCCTCTTATATATCCCCATACTCTCACAGTGAGGCGCTCCTCTTATACGTTCCCCATACACTCACAGTGAGGCGCTCCTCTTATATATCCCCATACTCTCACAGTGAGGCGCTCCTCTTATATATCCCCATACACTCACAGTGAGGCGCTCCTCTTATAAGTTCCCCATACACTCACAGTGATGCGCTCCTCTTATATATCCCCATACTCTCACAGTGAGGCGCTCCTCTTATATATCCCCATACTCTCACAGTGAGGCGCTCCTCTTATATATCCCCATACTCTCACAGTGAGGCGCTCCTCTTATATATCCCCATACACTCACAGTGAGGCACTCCTCTTATATGTTCCCCATACACTCACAGTGAGGCGCTTCTCTTATATGTTCCCCATACACTCACAGTGAGGCGCTCCTCTTATATGTTCCCCATACACTCACAGTGAGGCGCTCCTCTTATACATCCTCATACACTCACAGTGAGGCGCTCCTCTTATATGTTCCCCATACACTCAGTGAGGCGCTCCTCTTATATGTTCCCCATACACTCACAGTGAGGCGCTCCTCTTATACATCCCCATACACTCACAGTGAGGCACTCCCCTTACACATCCCCATACACTCACAGTGAGGCGCTCCTCTTATACATCCCCATACACTCACAGTGAGACGCTCCTCTTATATGTTCCCCATACACTCACAGTGAGGCGCTGCTCTTATACATCCCCATACACTCACAGTGAGGCGCTCCTCTTATATGTTCCCCATACACTCACAGTGAGGCGCTCCTCTTATATATCCCCATACACTCACAGTGAGGCGCTCCTCTTATAAGTTCCCCATACACTCACAGTGAGGCGCTCCTCTTATACGTTCCCCATACACTCACAGTGAGGCGCTCCTCTTATACGTTCCCCATACACTCACAGTGAGGCGCTCCTCTTATACGTTCCCCCGTACACTCACAGTGAGGCGCTCCTCTTATATGTTCCCCATACACTCACAGTGAGGCGCTCCTCTTATATATCCCCCTACACTCACAGTGAGGCGCTCCTCTTATACGTTCCCCATACACTCACAGTGAGGCGCTCCTCTTATATGTTCCCCATACACTCACAGTGAGGCGCTCCTCTTATACATCCCCATACACTCACAGTGAGGCGCTCCTCTTATATATCCCCATACACTCACAGTGAGGCGCTCCTCTTATAAGTTCCCCATACACTCACAGTGATGCGCTCCTCTTATATATTCCCATACTCTCACAGTGAGGCGCTCCTCTTATATATCCCCATACACTCACAGTGAGGCGCTCCTCTTATATATCCCCATACACTCACAGTGAGGCACTCCTCTTATATGTTCCCCATACACTCACAGTGAGGCACTTCTCTTATATGTTCCCCATACACTCACAGTGAGGCGCTCCTCTTATACGTTCCCCATACACTCACAGTGAGGCGCTCCTCTTATACATCCCCATACACTCACAGTGAGGCACTCCCCTTATACATCCCCATACACTCACAGTGAGGCGCTCCTCTTATATGCTCCCCATACACTCACAGTGAGGCGCTCCTCTTATATGTTCCCCATACACTCACAGTGAGGCGCTCCTCTTATATATCCCCATACACTAACAGTGAGGCGCTCCTCTTCTACATCCCCATACACTCACAGTGAGGCGCTCCTCTTATACATTCCCATACACTCACAGTGAGGCACTCCCCTTATACATCCCCATACACTCACAGTGAGACGCTCCTCTCATATGTTCCCCATACACTCACAGTGAAGCGCTCCTCTTATACAGCCCCATACACTCACAGTGAGGCGCTCCTCTTATATATCCCCATACACTCACAGTGAGGCGCTCCTCTTATAAGTTCCCCATACACTCACAGTGATGCGCTCCTCTTATATATCCCCATACTCTCACAGTGAGGCGCTCCTCTTATATATCCCCATACTCTCACAGTGAGGCGCTCCTCTTATATATCCCCATACACTCACAGTGAGGCGCTCCTCTTATATATCCCCATACACTCACAGTGAGGCACTCCTCTTATATGTTCCCCATACACTCACAGTGAGGCACTTCTCTTATATGTTCCCCATACACTCACAGTGAGGCGCTCCTCTTATACGTTCCCCATACACTCACAGTGAGGCGCTCCTCTTATACATCCCCATACACTCACAGTGAGGCGCTCCTCTTATACATCCCCATACACTCACAGTGAGGCACTCCCCTTATACATCCCCATACACTCACAGTGAGGCGCTCCTCTTATACATCCCCATACACTCACAGTGAGGCACTCCCCTTATACATCCCCATACACTCACAGTGAGGCACTCCCCTTATACATCCCCATACACTCACAGTGAGGCGCTCCTCTTATATGCTCCCCATACACTCACAGTGAGGCGCTCCTCTTATATGTTCCCCATACACTCACAGTGAGGCGCTCCTCTTATATATCCCCATACACTCACAGTGAGGCGCTCCTCTTATATATCCCCATACACTCACAGTGAGGCGCTCCTCTTCTACATCCCCATACACTCACAGTGAGGCGCTCCTCTTATACATTCCCATACACTCACAGTGAGGCACTCCCCTTATACATCCCCATACACTCACAGTGAGACGCTCCTCTCATATGTTCCCCATACACTCACAGTGAAGCGCTCCTCTTATACAGCCCCATACACTCACAGTGAGGCGCTCCTCTTATACATCCCCATACACTCACAGTGAGGCACTCCCCTTATACATCCCCATACACTCACAGTGAGGCGCTCCTCTTATATGCTCCCCATACACTCACAGTGAGGCGCTCCTCTTATATGTTCCCCATACACTCACAGTGAGGCGCTCCTCTTATATATCCCCATACACTCACAGTGAGGCGCTCCTCTTCTACATCCCCATACACTCACAGTGAGGCGCTCCTCTTATACATTCCCATACACTCACAGTGAGGCACTCCCCTTATACATCCCCATACACTCACAGTGAGGCGCTCCTCTTATATGTTCCCCATACACTCACAGTGAGGCGCTCCTCTTATATATCCCCATACACTCACAGTGAGGTGCTCCTCTTATATGTTCCCCATACACTCACAGTGAGGCGCTCCTCTTATATATCCCCATACACTCACAGTGAGGTGCTCCTCTTATATATCCCCATACACTCACAGTAAGGCACTTCTCTTATATGTTCCCCATACACTCACAGTGAGGCGCTCCTCTTATATATCCCCATACACTCACAGTGAGGCGCTCCTCTTATACATCCCCATACACTCACAGTGAGGCGCTCCTCTTATATGTTCCCCATACACTCACAGTGAGGCGCTCCTCTTATATATCCCCATACACTCACAGTGAGGCGCTCCTCTTATATGTTCCCCATACACTCACAGTGAGGCACTCCTCTTATATATCCCCATACACTCACAGTGAGGCGCTCCTCTTATACATCCCCATACACTCACAGTGAGGCGCTCCTCTTATATATCCCCATACACTCACAGTGAGGCGCTCCTCATATATCCCCATACACTCACAGTGATGCGCTCCTCTTATATATCCCCATACACGCACAGTGAGGCGCTCCTCTTATATATCCCCATACACGCACAGTGAGGCGCTCCTCTTATATATCCCCATACACTCACAGTGAGGCGCTCCTCTTATATATCCCCATACACTCACAGTGAGGCGCTCCTCTTATATGTTCCCCATACACTCAGTGAGGCGCTCCTCTTATTTATCCCCATACACTCAGTGAGGCGCTCCTCTTATATATCCCCATACACTCACAGTGAGGCACTCCTCTTATATATCCCCATACACTCACAGTGAGGCGCTCCTCTTATATATCCCCATACACTCACAGTGAGGCGCTCCTCTTATATATCCCCATACACTCACAGTGAGGCGCTCCTCTTATATATCCCCATACACTCACAGTGAGGCGCTCCTCATATATCCCCATACACTCACAGTGAGGCGCTCCTCATATATCCCCATACACTCCCAGTGAGGCGCTCCTCTTCTACATCCCCATACACGCACAGTGAGGCGCTCCTCTTATATGTTCCCCATACACGCACAGTGAGGCGCTCCTCATATATCCCCATACACTCACAGTGAGGCGCTCCTCATATATCCCCATACACTCACAGTGAGGCGCTATTGCCTCTTTTACCATTAATAATAAAGGTTACAATATTTGGAGGGAGCCACAGATATATACCGTACAGTGTACACAGCCCCGCCCACAGCGCCTCCAGGTGCAGCAGGAAATAGAAGAGGAAGTGGTGAGCGCACGGTACAGGACACGGACCACTTACTGCACCGCCCCCATCTCCAGGGTAAAGAATGTCAGGACTACAGCGAGGACCGACACCTTATACAGCCCCCAGTATTAGAGGGACAGTGCCCAGTAGAGGGCGGAGTCTCCTCATCCGTTATCACAACAATCACAGTAACTTCTGTCACCAAACCGGTCAGACCACTGCACCGCCGCTCCCCTCCCCCAACACCGTCCAGATCAGCCCAGGTCCGGCTATACCAGGAGCATAACACTGACACAGGGGGGCGGCCAAGCCTGCCCAACATGGCTGATCACAGAGAGCAACAGACTGCATTCAGAATAGTGAGCGCACCTGGAGGATAAGACATGATGTAACAGCAGAATAGTGAGTGCGGCTCTGGAGGATAAGACATGATGTAACAGCAGAATAGTGAGTGCACCTGGAGGATAAGACATGATGTAACAGCAGAATAGTGAGTGCAGCTCTGGAGGATAAGACATGATGTAACAGCAGAATAGTGAGTGCGGCTCTGGAGGATAAGACATGATGTAACAGCAGAATAGTGAGTGCGGCTCTGGAGGATAAGACATGATGTAACAGCAGAATAGTGAGTGCGGCTCTGGAGGATAAGACATGATGTAACAGCAGAATAGTGAGTGCGGCTCTGGAGGATAAGACATGATATAACAGCAGAAAAGTGAGTGCACCTCTGCAGGATAAGACATGATGTAACAGCAGAATAGTGAGTGCGGCTCTGGAGGATAAGACATGATGTAACAGCAGAATAGTGAGTGCGGCTCTGGAGGATAAGACATGATGTAACAGCAGAATAGTGAGTGCGGCTCTGGAGGATAAGACATGATATAACAGCAGAAAAGTGAGTGCACCTCTGCAGGATAAGACATGATGTAACAGCAGAATAGTGAGTGCGGCTCTGGAGGATAAGACATGATGTAACAGCAGAATAGTGAGTGCAGCTCTGGAGGATAAGACATAATGTAACAGCAGAATAGTGTGTGCAGCTCCGGAGGATAAGACATGATTTAACAGCAGAATAGTGAGTGCAGCTCTGGGTGATGAGACATGATGTAACAGCAGAATAGTGAGTGCAGCTCCGGAGGATAAGACATGATGTAACAGCAGAATAGTGAGTGCAGCTCTGGAGGATAAGACATGATGTAACAGCAGAATAGTGAGTGCAGCTCCGGAGGATAAGACATGATGTAACAGCAGAATAGTGAGTGCAGCTCTGGAGGATAAGACATAATGTAACAGCAGAATAGCGAGTGCAGCTCTGGGTGATGAGACATGATGTAACAGTAGAATAGTGAGTGCAGCTCCGGAGGATAAGACATGATGTAACAGCAGAATAGTGAGTGCAGCTCTGGGTGATGAGACATGATGTAACAGCAGAATAGTGAGTGCAGCTCCGGAGGATAAGACATGATGTAACAGCAGAATAGCGAGTGCAGCTCTGGGTGATGAGACATGATGTAACAGCAGAATAGTGAGTGCACCTCTGGAGGTGAACCCCCCCCCCCTCCCCCCTTGCAGGTACCAGCATCGCCCGTATCTACCCTTTCTTATATTTGTGCAGTCTTTGTGAAATATAATCCGGTGTTTGGATCCATTCAGGATCCTGGGACAGGGGGGTGACACATGACCTCTGCAGGCGTCCCCATCCCCTGCTCAGAGAAATGCTGTGTAAAGTCTCATCTTCTAGAGAGGACGCGGTGTTCTCCTGCACTAATCTGTGCCAGATCCTCCGGGATCATCTCCTCCTCATCACCGGGTCACCTCCTCCGAGGGAGGACACAGATACAGGGCGCACATTAACCCCGGCCTGTCCTCACATCACATGGTATACCAGGAACATCAGGACTGTACTGAAGGGGGCGGGGCTGTGATCACATGTCATTATATTACTATTATATCAGTGATGTCATACAGGGGGCGGGGCTGTGATCACATGTCATTATATTACTATTATATCAGTGATGTCATACAGGGGGCGGGGCTGTGATCACATGTCATTATATTCCTATTATATCAGTGATGTCATACAGGGGGCGGGGCTGTGATCACATGTCATTATATTACTATTATATTATATCAGTGATGTCATGCAGGGGGCGGGGCTGTGATCACATGTCATTATATTACTATTATATCAGTGATGTCATACAGGTGGCGAGGCTGTGATTACATGTCATTATGTTACTATTAAATTATATCAGTGATGTCACACAGGTGGCGAGGCTGTGATCACATGTCATTATATTACTATTATATTATATCAGTGATGTCATACAGGAGGCAGGGCTGTGATCACATGTCATTATATTACTATTATATTATATCAGTGATGTCATACAGGGGGCGGGGCTGTGATCATATGTAATTATATTACTATTATATTATATAAGTGATGTCATACAGGGGGTGGGGCTGTGATCACATGTCATTATATTACTATTATATTATATCAGTGATGTCATACAGGGAGCGGGGCTGTGATCACATGTAATTATATTACTATTATATTATATAAGTGATGTCATACAGGGGGTGGGGCTGTGATCACATGTCATTATATTACTATTATATTATATCAGTGATGTCATACAGGGAGCGGGGCTGTGATCACATGTCATTATATTACTATTATATTATATCAGTGATGTCATACAGGGGGCGGGGCTGTGATCACATGTCATTATATTACTATATTATATTATATCAGTGATGTCATACAGGGGGCGGGGCTGTGATCACATGTCATTATATTACTATTATATCAGTGATGTCATACAGGAGGCGGGGCTGTGATCACATGCGATTATATTACTATTATATTATATCAGTGATTTCATACAGGGGGCGGGGCTGTGATCACATGTCATTATATTACTATTATATCAGTGATGTCATACAGGAGACGGGGCTGTGATCACATGCGATTATATTACTATTATATTATATCAGTGATGTCACACAGGGGGCGGGGCTCTGATCACGTCATTATATTACTATTATATTATATCAGTGATGTCATTCAGGGGGCGGGGCTGTGATCACATGTCATTATAGTAATATTATATTATATCAGTGATGTCATTCAGGGGGCGGGGCTGTGATCACATGTCATTATAGTAATATTATATTATATCAGTGATGTCATACAGGAGGCGGGGCTGTGATCACATGTCATTATATTACTATTAGAATATATCAGTGATGTCATACAGGGGGCGGGGCTATGATCCCATGTCATATTATTATATCAGTGATGTCATAGAGAGGGCGGAGCTGTGATTACAAGTCTCTCCCCTGTACTGTACAGATATGAGGATGTAGCTCAGGATCAGTGATACGCTGATCATATAGGTGGAGGTATGATGGGCGGCGGGCACAGCACCTGGCATCAACAAAGAGAGGAGTAAATACAGGTGTGCCAGAGAAAACAGAGAGGAGGAGGAGATACAGACAGAGCTTGTTCTGTGTACACAGGTTATGTACAGAGGAGGATATACAGACAGCTCGTTCTGTGTACACAGGTCATGTACAGAGGAGGGCATACAGATAGAGCTCGTTCTGTGTACACAGGTCATGTACAGAGGAGGATATACAGACAGCTCGTTCTGTGTACACAGGTCATGTACAGAGGAGGAGATACAGACAGAGCTCGTTCTGTGTACACAGGTTATGTACAGAGGAGGGGATACAGACAGAGCTCGTTCTGTGTACACAGGTCATGTACAGAGGAGGGGATACAGACAGAGCTCGTTCTGTGTACACAGGTCATGTACAGAGGAGGGGATACAGACAGAGCTCGTTCTGTGTACACAGGTCATGTACAGAGGAGGAGATACAGACAGAGCTCGTTCTGTGTACACAGGTCATGTACAGAGGAGGAGATACAGACAGAGCTCGTTCTGTGTACACAGGTCATGTACAGAGAATATACAGACAGAGCTCGTTCTGTATACACAGGTCATGTACAGAGGACATAGACAGAGCTCATTCTGTGTACACAGGTCATGTACAGAGGAGATACAGACAGAGCTCGTTCTGTATACACAAGTCATGTACAGAGGAGAGGATACAGACAGAGCTCGTTCTGTGTACACAGGTCATGTACAGAGGAGAGGATACAGACAGCTCGTTCTGTGTACACAGGTCATGTACAGATGAGGGGATACAGATAGCTCGTTCTGTGTACACAGGTCATGTACAGAGGAGATACAGACAGAGCTCGTTCTTTGTACACAGGTCATGTACAGAGGAGATACAGACAGAGCTCGTTCTGTGTACACAGGTCATGTACAGAGGAGAGGATACAGACAGCTCGTTCTGTGTACACAGGTCATGTACAGATGAGGGGATACAGATAGCTCGTTCTGTGTACACAGGTCATGTACAGAGGAGATACAGACAGAGCTCGTTCTTTGTACACAGGTCATGTACAGAGGAGATACAGACAGAGCTTGTTCTGTGTACACAGGTCATGTACAGAGGAGATACAGACAGAGCTCGTTCTTTGTACACAGGTCATGTACAGAGGAGATACAGACAGAGCTCGTTCTGTGTACACAGGTCATGTACAGAGGAGATACAGACAGCTCGTTCTGTGTACACAGGTCACGTACAGAGGAGATACAGACAGAGCTTGTTCTGTGTACACAGGTCACGTACAGAGGAGATACAGACAGAGCTCGTTCTGTGTACACAGGTCATGTACAGAGGAGGGGATACAGACAGAGCTCGTTCTGTGTACACAGGTCATGTACAGAGGAGGGGATACAGACAGAGCTCGTTCTGTGTACACAGGTCATGTACAGAGGAGATACAGACAGAGCGCATTCTGTGTACACAGGTCATGTACAGAGGAGATACAGACAGCTCGTTCTGTGTACACAGGCCATGTACAGAGGAGAGGATACAGACAGAGCTCGTTCTGTGTACACAGGTCATGTACAGAGTAGAGGATACAGACAGAGCTCGTTCTGTGTACACAGGTCATGTACAGAGGAGAGGATACAGACAGCTCGTTCTGTGTACACTGGTCATGTACAGAGGAGGGGATACAGACAGAGCTCGATCTGTGTACACAGGTCATGTACAGAGGAGATACAGACAGAGCTCGTTCTGTGTACACAGGTCATGTATAGAGAATATACAGACAGAGCTTGTTCTGTGTACACAGGTCATGTACAGAGGAGGATATACAGACAGAGCTCGTTCTGTGTACACAGGTCATGTACAGAGGAGGCTATACAGACAGAGCTCGTTCTGTGTACACAGGTCATGTACAGAGGAGGAGATACAGACAGAGCTCGTTCTGTGTACACAGGTCATGTACAGAGGAGGGGATACAGATAGAGCTCGTTCTGTGTACACAGGTCATGTACAGAGGAGGAGATACAGACAGAGCTCGTTCTGTATACACAGGTCATGTACAGAGGAGATACAGACAGAGCTCGTTCTGTGTACACAGGTCATGTACAGAGGACATAGACAGAGCTCTTTCTGTGTACACAGGGCACGTACAGAGGAGATACAGACAGAGCTTGTTCTGTGTACACAGGTCATGTACAGAGGAGGGGATACAGATAGCTCAATCTGTGTACACAGGTCATGTACAGAGGAGGGGATACAGACAGAGCTCGTTCTGTGTACACAGGTCATGTACAGAGGAGGGGATACAGACAGCTCGTTCTGTGTACACAGGTCATGTACAGAGGAGATACAGACAGCTTGTTCTGAGTACACAGGTCATGTACAGAGGAGGGGATACAGACAGAGCTCGTTCTGTGTACACAGGTCATGTACAGAGGAGGATATACAGACAGAGCTCGTTCTGTGTACACAGGTCATGTACAGAGGAGGATATACAGACAGAGCTCGTTCTGTGTACACAGGTCATGTACAGAGGAGATACAGACAGAGCTCGTTCTGTGTACACAGGTCATGTACAGAGGAGATACAGACAGAGCTCGTTCTGTGTACACAGGTCATGTACAGAGGAGATACAGACAGAGCTCGTTCTGTGTACACAGGTCATGTACAGAGGAGATACAGACAGCGCGTTCTGTGTACACAGGTTATGTACAGAGGAGGAGATACAGACAGAGCTCGTTCTGTGTACACAGGTCATGTACAGAGGAGATACAAACAGCTCGTTCTGTGTACACAGGTTATGTACAGAGGAGGAGATACAGACAGAGCTCGTTCTGTGTACACAGGTCATGTACAGAGGAGATACAGACAGCGCGTTCTGTGTACACAGGTTATGTACAGAGGAGGATATACAGACAGAGCTCATTCTGTGTACACAGGTCATGTACAGAGGACAGAGGACAGAGCTCATCATGTGTACACAGGTCATGTACAGAGGACATAGACAGAGCTCGTTCTGTGTACACAGGTCATGCACAGAGGATATACAGACAGCTCGTTCTGTGTACACAGGTCATGTACAGAGGAGATACAGACAGAGCTTGTTCTGTGTACACAGGTCACGTACAGAGAAGATACAGACAGAGCTCGTTCTGTGTACACAGGTCATGTACAGAGGAGATACAGACAGAGCTCGTTCTGTGTACACAGGTCATGTACAGAGGAGAGGATACAGACAGCTCGTTCTGTGTACACAGGTCATGTACAGAGGAGGGGATACAGACAGAGCTCGTTCTGTGTACACAGGTCATGTACAGAGGAGATACAGACAGAGCGCGTTCTGTGTACACAGGTCATGTACAGAGGAGATACAGACAGAGCTCGTTCTGTGTACACAGGTCATGTACAGAGGATATACAGACAGAGTTTGTTCTGTGTACACAGGTCATGTACAGAGGAGGATATACAGACAGAGCTCGTTCTGTGTACACAGGTCATGTACAGAGGAGGATATACAGACAGAGCTCGTTCTGTGTACACAGGTCATGTACAGAGGAGGAGATACAGACAGAGCTCGTTCTGTATACACAGGTCATGTACAGAGGAGATACAGACAGAGCTCGTTCTGTGTACACAGGTCATGTACAGAGGACATAGACAGAGCTCTTTCTGTGTACACAGGGCACGTACAGAGGAGATACAGACAGAGCTCGTTCTGTGTACACAGGTCATGTACAGAGGAGGGGATACAGATAGCTCAATCTGTGTACACAGGTCGTGTACAGAGAAGGGGATACAGACAGCTCGTTCTGTGTACACAGGTCATGTACAGAGGAGATACAGACAGCTTGTTCTGAGTACACAGGTCATGTACAGAGGAGGGGATACAGACAGAGCTCGTTCTGTGTACACAGGTCATGTACAGAGGAGATACAGACAGAGCTCGTTCTGTGTACACAGGTCATGTACAGAGGAGGATATACAGACAGAGCTCGTTCTGTGTACACAGGTCATGTACAGAGGACATAGACAGAGCTTGTTCTGTGTACACAGGTCATGTACAGAGGAGATACAGACAGCGCGTTCTGTGTACACAGGTTATGTACAGAGGAGGAGATACAAACAGCTCGTTCTGTGTACACAGGTCATGTACAGAGGACAGAGTTCATCATGTGTACACAGGTCATGTACAGAGGACAGACAGAGCTCGTTCTGTGTACACAGGTCATGTACAGAGGATATACAGACAGCTCGTTCTGTGTACACAGGTCATGTACAGAGGAGATACAGACAGCTTGTTCTGTGTACACAGGCCATGTACAGAGGAGATAAAGACAGAGCTCGTTCTGTGTACACAGGTCATGTACAGAGGAGAGGATACAGACAGAGCTCGTTCTGTGTACACAGGTCATGTCCAGAAGAGATACAGACAGAGCTTGTTCTGTGTACACAGGTCACGTACAGAGGAGGGGATACAGACAGAGCTCGTTCTGTGTACACAGGTCATGTACAGAGGAGGGGATACAGACAGAGCGCGTTCTGTGTACACAGGTCATGTACAGAGGAGAGGATACAGACAGCTCGTTCTGTGTACACAGGTCATGTACAGAGGAGGGGATACAGACAGAGCTCGTTCTGTGTACACAGGTCATGTACAGAGGAGGAGATACAGACAGAGCTCGTTCTGTGTACACAGGTCATGTACAGAGGAGATACAGACAGCGCGTTCTGTGTACACAGGTTATGTACAGAGGAGGAGATACAGACAGAGCTCGTTCTGTGTACACAGGTCATGTACAGAGGAGATACAGACAGAGCTCGTTCTGTGTACACAGGTCATGTACAGAGGACAGAGCTCATCATGTGTACACAGGTCATGTACAGAGGACATAGACAGAGCTCGTTCTGTGTACACAGGTCATGTACAGAGGATATACAGACAGCTCGTTCTGTGTACACAGGTCATGTACAGAGGAGAGGATACAGACAGAGCTCGTTCTGTGTACACAGGTCATGTCCAGAGGAGAGGATACAGACAGCTCGTTCTGTGTACACAGGCCATGTACAGAGGAGATACAGACAGAGCTCGTTCTGTGTACACAGGTCATGTACAGAGGAGATACAGACAGAGCTCGTTCTGTGTACACAGGTCATGTACAGAGTAGAGGATACAGACAGAGCTCGTTCTGTGTACACAGGTCATGTCCAGAGGAGAGGATACAGACATCTCGTTCTGTGTACACAGGTCATGTACAGAGGAGATACAGACAGAGCTCGTTCTGTGTACACAGGTCATGTACAGAGGAGGGGATACAGACAGAGCTCGTTCTGTGTACACAGGTCATGTACAGAGGAGATACAGACAGCTTGTTCTGTGTACACAGGTCATGTACAGATGAGGGGATACAGATAGCTCGTTCTGTGTACACAGGTCATGTATAGAGGCGATACAGACAGAGCTCGTTCTGTGTACACAGGTCATGTACAGAGGATACAGACAGAGCTCGTTCTGTGTACACAGGTCACGTACAGAGGAGATACAGAGAGCTCGTTCTGTGTACACAGGTCATGTACAGAGGAGGGTATACAGACAGAGCTCGTTCTGTGTACACAGGTCATGTACAGAGGAGATACAGACAGCTTGTTCTGAGTACACAGGTCATGTACAGATGAGGGGATACAGATAGCTCGTTCTGTGTACACAGGTCATGTACAGAGGATACAGACAGAGCTCGTTCTGTGTACACAGGTCACGTACAGAGGAGATACAGAGAGCTCGTTCTGTGTACACAGGTCATGTACAGAGGAGGGTATACAGACAGAGCTCGTTCTGTGTACACAGGTCATGTACAGAGGAGATACAGACAGCTTGTTCTGAGTACACAGGTCATGTACAGATGAGGGGATACAGATAGCTCGTTCTGTGTACACAGGTCATGTACAGAGGATACAGACAGAGCTCATTCTGTGTACACAGGTCATGCACAGAGGATACAGACAGCTCGTTCTGTGTACACAGGTCATGTACAGAGGAGGATATACAGACAGAGCTCGTTCTGTGTACACAGGTCATGTACAGAGGACATAGACAGAGCTTGTTCTGTGTACACAGGTCATGTACAGAGGAGATACAGACAGAGCTCATTCTGTGTACACAGGTCATGTACAGAGGACATAGACAGAGCTCGATCTGTGTACACAGGTCATGTACAGAGGATATACAGACAGAGCTCGTTCTGTTTACACAGGTCATGTACAGAGGAGAGGATACAGACAGCTCGTTCTGTGTACACAGGCCATGTACAGAGGAGATACAGACAGAGCTCGTTCTGTGTACACAGGTCATGTACAGAGGAGGGGATACAGACAGAGCTCGTTCTGTGTACACAGGTCATGTACAGAGGAGATACAGAAAGAGCTTGTTCTGTGTACACAGGTCATGTACAGAGGAGGAGATACAGACAGAGCTCGTTCTGTGTACACAGGTCATGTACAGAGGAGATACAGACAGAGCTCGTTCTGTGTACACAGGTCATGTACAGAGGAGGGGATACAGACAGAGCTCGTTCTGTGTACACAGGTCATGTACAGAGGAGGAGATACAGACAGAGCTCGTTCTGTGTACACAGGTCATGTACAGAGGAGATACAGACAGAGCTCGTTCTGTGTACACAGGTCATGTACAGAGGAGATACAGACAGCTTGTTCTGTGTACACAGGTCATGTACAGAGGAGATACAGACCGAGCTTGTTCTGTGTACACAGGTCATGTACAGAGGAGATACAGACCGAGCTTGTTCTGTGTACACAGGTCATGTACAGAGGAGATACAGAGAGCTCGTTCTGTGTACACAGGTCATGTACAGAGGAGATACAGACAGCTTGTTCTGTGTACACAGGTCATGTACAGAGGAGATACAGACCGAGCTTGTTCTGTGTACACAGGTCATGTACAGAGGAGATACAGACAGAGCTCGTTCTGTGTACACAGGTCATGTACAGAGGAGGGGATACAGACAGAGCTCGTTCTGTGTACACAGGTCATGTACAGAGGAGGGGATACAGACAGAGCTCGTTCTGTGTACACAGGTCATGTACAGAGGAGATACAGACAGCTTGTTCTGTGTACACAGGTCATGTACAGATGAGGGGATACAGATAGCTCGTTCTGTGTACACAGGTCATGTATAGAGGCGATACAGACAGAGCTCGTTCTGTGTACACAGGTCATGTACAGAGGATACAGACAGAGCTCGTTCTGTGTACACAGGTCACGTACAGAGGAGATACAGAGAGCTCGTTCTGTGTACACAGGTCATGTACAGAGGAGGGTATACAGACAGAGCTCGTTCTGTGTACACAGGTCATGTACAGAGGAGATACAGACAGCTTGTTCTGAGTACACAGGTCATGTACAGATGAGGGGATACAGATAGCTCGTTCTGTGTACACAGGTCATGTACAGAGGATACAGACAGAGCTCGTTCTGTGTACACAGGTCACGTACAGAGGAGATACAGAGAGCTCGTTCTGTGTACACAGGTCATGTACAGAGGAGGGTATACAGACAGAGCTCGTTCTGTGTACACAGGTCATGTACAGAGGAGATACAGACAGCTTGTTCTGAGTACACAGGTCATGTACAGATGAGGGGATACAGATAGCTCGTTCTGTGTACACAGGTCATGTACAGAGGATACAGACAGAGCTCATTCTGTGTACACAGGTCATGCACAGAGGATACAGACAGAGCTCGTTCTGTGTACACAGGTCATGTACAGAGGAGGATATACAGACAGAGCTCGTTCTGTGTACACAGGTCATGTACAGAGGACATAGACAGAGCTTGTTCTGTGTACACAGGTCATGTACAGAGGAGATACAGACAGAGCTCATTCTGTGTACACAGGTCATGTACAGAGGACATAGACAGAGCTCGATCTGTGTACACAGGTCATGTACAGAGGATATACAGACAGAGCTCGTTCTGTTTACACAGGTCATGTACAGAGGAGAGGATACAGACAGCTCGTTCTGTGTACACAGGCCATGTACAGAGGAGATACAGACAGAGCTCGTTCTGTGTACACAGGTCATGTACAGAGGAGGGGATACAGACAGAGCTCGTTCTGTGTACACAGGTCATGTACAGAGGAGATACAGAAAGAGCTCGTTCTGTGTACACAGGTCATGTACAGAGGAGGAGATACAGACAGAGCTCGTTCTGTGTACACAGGTCATGTACAGAGGAGATACAGACAGAGCTCGTTCTGTGTACACAGGTCATGTACAGAGGAGGGGATACAGACAGAGCTCGTTCTGTGTACACAGGTCATGTACAGAGGAGGAGATACAGACAGAGCTCGTTCTGTGTACACAGGTCATGTACAGAGGAGATACAGACAGAGCTCGTTCTGTGTACACAGGTCATGTACAGAGGAGATACAGACAGCTTGTTCTGTGTACACAGGTCATGTACAGAGGAGATACAGACCGAGCTTGTTCTGTGTACACAGGTCATGTACAGAGGAGATACAGACCGAGCTTGTTCTGTGTACACAGGTCATGTACAGAGGAGATACAGAGAGCTCGTTCTGTGTACACAGGTCATGTACAGAGGAGATACAGACAGCTTGTTCTGTGTACACAGGTCATGTACAGAGGAGATACAGACCAAGCTTGTTCTGTGTACACAGGTCATGTACAGAGGAGATACAGACCGAGCTTGTTCTGTGTACACAGGTCATGTACAGAGGAGATACAGACAGCTTGTTCTGTGTACACAGGCCATGTACAGAGGAGATAAAGACAGAGCTCGTTCTGTGTACACAGGTCATGTACAGAGGAGATACAGACAGAGCTCATTCTGTGTACACAGGTCATGTACAGAGGACATAGACAGAGCTCGATCTGTGTACACAGGTCATGTACAGAGGATATACAGACAGAGCTTGTTCTGTGTACACAGGTCATGTACAGAGGAGAGGATACAGACAGCTCGTTCTGTGTACACAGGCCATGTACAGAGGAGATACAGACAGAGCTCGTTCTGTGTACACAGGTCATGTACAGAGGAGGGGATACAGACAGAGCTCGTTCTGTGTACACAGGTCATGTACAGAGGAGATACAGACAGCTTGTTCTGTGTACACAGGTCATGTACAGAGGAGATACAGAAAGAGCTTGTTCTGTGTACACAGGTCATGTACAGAGGAGGAGATACAGACAGAGCTCGTTCTGTGTACACAGGTCATGTACAGAGGAGAGGATACAGACAGCTCGTTCTGTGTACACAGGTCATGTACAGAGGAGATACAGACAGAGCTCGTTCTGTGTACACAGGTCATGTACAGAGGAGAGGATACAGACAGCGTTTGTTCGGTGTACACAGGTCATGTACAGAGGAGATACAGACAGCTTGTTCTGTGTACACAGGTCATGTACAGAGGAGATACAGACAGCTTGTTCTGTGTACACAGGTCATGTACAGAGGAGATACAGACAGCTCGTTCTGTGTACACAGGTCATGTACAGAGGAGGATATACAGAAAGAGCTTGTTCTGTGTACACAGGTCATGTACAGAGGAGAGGATACAGACAGAGCTCGTTCTGTGTACACAGGTCATGTACAGAGGAGGGGATACAGACAGAGCTCGTTCTGTGTACACAGGTCATGTACAGAGGAGATACAGACAGAGCTCGTTCTGTGTACACAGGTCATGTACAGAGGAGATACAGACAGCTTGTTCTGTGTACACAGGTCATGTACAGAGGAGATACAGACCGAGCTTGTTCTGTGTACACAGGTCATGTACAGAGGAGGAGATACAGACAGCTTGTTCTGTGTACACAGGTCATGTACAGATGAGGGGATACAGACAGAGCTCGTTCTGTATACACAGGTCATGTACAGAGGAGATACAGACAGAGCTCGTTCTGTGTACACAGGTCATGTACAGAGGACATAGACAGAGCTCGATCCGTGTACACAGGTCATGTACAGAGGATATACAGACAGAGCTCGTTCTGTGTACACAGGTCATGTACAGAGGACATAGACAGAGCTCGTTCTGTGTACACAGGTCATGTACAGAGGACATAGACAGAGCTCGTTCTGTGTACACAGGTCATGTACAGAGGATATACAGACAGAGCTCGTTCTGTGTACACAGGTCATGTACAGAGGAGAGGATACAGACAGCTCGTTCTGTGTACACAGGTCATGTACAGAGGAGGAGATACAGACAGAGCTCGTTCTGTGTACACAGGTCATGTACAGAGGAGATACAGACAGAGCTCGTTCTGTGTACACAGGTCATGTACAGAGGAGATACAGACAGAGCTCGTTCTGTGTACACAGGTCATGTACAGAGGAGATACAGACAGAGCTTGTGAATGGACATCCTGCTGGTGTAAATGGTCTATATTCAGGGGGTCCCAGCAGCAGGACCCCTGGTCTTCATCATAAGACAAGGGGAAAGGACTGTAGGGAACGTTGTCCCAACCACCTGTCCGAGCTCCTGTCCCAACCCCTGAGGACGGGTAGCAGCTGTATACACAGGGGCCGGAGGCGTCAGCTGCTGCAGGAGGTGACAACCAGAGAAACACGTAGGGCCCCTGACTGCCGCCCGGAGCAGCTTCCGCCTCCTTCATCTATTAATAAAGGCCACCACAAGTATTTGGCATCGACAGCATCCGATGGGGAGAAAACAAAGGGAGCGGGGGATCGTGGGAAAAGAGCCCCAGGGGCCACACACTACATACTTCTGCGTGGCTCCTGCTCCCCTCCTGCACTCTCAGGATCCCCTAACCCCGGCGACTCCCCTCATGACCTTTTAGGACCCCCTAACCCCGGCCACTGCCCTCCTGACCCCTCAGGACCCCCTAACCCCGGCCACTGCCCTCCTGATCTCTCAGGACCCCCTAACCCCGGGCCACTCCCTTCCTGCTCTCTCAAGACCCCCTAATCTGAGCCGCTCCCCTCCTGACCTCCAGTACCATTTTTGCCTTAACCCTTTCCCTGAATCCTCTAGGTCGGCCCCGTACAGATCAGACAGAGGGGCCGGGGGCCTTAGTTCGGATGCTGTTTACGGCCCAGTCTCCATGGCGAAGGCGCAGATCCGCTTACGCTGGCATGTGGCCGCCACAGACTCCACTTGACAATAATACACTGTGGGCGGCTGCCAAGAGCGTCCCGTGCACACGACTCCACTACACCGTACACTACACCGTCCACTACACCGTACAGCGTGCGCCAGGGAACCCAAACTATAACCGGTACAACCACATACACTATGGGCCGATCCAGAACAGAACGACCACCTATATCACACTGATCTACAGAGCTGCACTCACTATTCTGCTGTTACATCCTGTCTTATCCTCCAGAGCTGCACTCACTATTCTGCTGTTAGATCCTGTCTTATCCTCCAGAGCTGCACTCACTAGTCTGCTGTTACATCCTGTCTTATCCTCCAGAGCTGCACTCACTATTCTGCTGTTACATCCTGTCTTATCCTCCAGAGCTGCACTCACTATTCTGCTGTTACATCCTGTCTTATCCTCCAGAGCTGCACTCACTATTCTGCTGTTACATCCTGTCTTATCCTCCAGAGCTGCACTCACTATTCTGCTGTTACATTGTGTCTTATCCTCCAGAGCTGCACTCACTATTCTGCTGTTACATTGTGTCTTATCCTCCAGAGCTGCACTCACTATTCTGCTGTTACATCCTGTCTTATCCTGCAGAGTTGCACTCACTATTCTGCTGTTACATCCTGTCTTATCCTCCAGAGTTGCACTCACTATTCTCCTGTTGTATAATCCTCCAGAGCTGCACTCACTATTCTGCTGTTACATCATGTCTTATCCTCCAGAGTTGCACTCACTATTCTCCTGTTACATCATGTCTAATCCTCCAGAGTTGCACTCACTATTCTGCTGTTACATCATGTCTTATCCTCCAGAGCTGCACTCACTATTCTGCTGTTATATCATGTCTTATCCTCCAGAGTTGCACTCACTATTCTCCTGTTACATCATGTCTAATCCTCCAGAGCAGCCCTCACTATTCTTCTGTTACATCAAGTCTAATCCTCCAGAGCTGCACTCACTATTCTGCTGTTACATCATGTCTTATCCTCCAGAGCTGCACTCACTATTCTGCTGTTACATCATGTCTTATCCTCCAGAGCTGCACTCACTATTCTGCTGTTACATCATGTCTAATCCTCCAGAGCTGCACTCACTATTCTGCTATTACATCCTGTCTTATCCTCCAGAGCTGCACTCACTATTCTGCTGTTACATCATTTTATCCTCCAGAGCTGCACTCACTATTCTGCTGTTACATCATCTTATCCTCCAGAGCTGCACTCACTATTCTGCTGTTACATCATCTCTTATCCTCCAGAGCTGCACTCACTATTCTGCTGTTACATCATCTCTTATCCTCCAGAGCTGCACTCACTATTCTGCTGTTACATCATCTTATCCTCCAGAGCTGCACTCACTATTCTGCTGTTACATCATCTTATCCTCCAGAGCTGCACTCACTATTCTGCTGTTACATCCTGTCTTATCCTCCAGAGCTGCACTCACTATTCTGCTGTTACATGGTGTCTGTACTGACCCGGATCAGCGCTCTTCCCGGTGACGCAGCTGGTGCTGGTATTACTGCAGGATTAGTCATCGGAATAACCGCCCCACAAACCACAGAGCAGGATGTGACTGACGCCGCGGACGCTCGCTGTTGTACACCCCTTCTCGTTTTGTGTACACAGCTCCTCTGCCTCGTGGCTTTCCTCCATTCTCTGCTCCCACAGTTACTGGGGTCTGCACCACTACAGAGATAGAACCAACAACCGTGGCGGTAGAGATGTACAGAGTGATACTGAAGGGTTAATCCCATAACACAGCAGGACAGGTGACGTTCCGCTCCACTGCGTCCCCACAAAGGTGATGGCGGGAAGTAATCCTCGCAGCGGGGCAAGTACTGGGGATGTCCCGATACCGGTATAAGGACCTATACTGGACATTATAGGGAAGCCCCCAATACCGGTATAAGGACCTATACTGTACATTATAGGGAAGTGCCCACCAGTATAAGGACCTATACTGGACATTATAGGGAAGTGCCCACCAGTATAAGGACCTATACTGGACATTATAGGGAAGTCCCCCATACCGGTATAAGGACCTATACTGTACATTATAGGGAAGCCCCCCCATACCGGTATAAGGACCTATACTGTACATTATAGGGAAGCCCCCCCATACCGGTATAAGGACCTATACTGGACATTATAGGGAAGTGCCCATCAGTATAAGGACCTATACTGGACATTATAGGGAAGCCCCCCATACTGGTATAAGGACCTATACTGTACATTATAGGGAAGCCCCCCCATACCGGTATAAGGACCTATACTGGACATTATAGGGAAGTGCCCATCAGTATAAGGACCTATACTGGACATTATAGGGAAGCCCCCCATACTGGTATAAGGACCTATACTGTACATTATAGGGAAGCCCCCCCATACCGGTATAAGGACCTATACTGGACATTATAGGGAAGCCCCCCATACTGGTATAAGGACCTATACTGGACATTATAGGGAAGCCCCCCATACTGGTATAAGGACCTATACTGTACATTATAGGGAAGCCCCCCATACTGGTATAAGGACCTATACTGTACATTATAGGGAGGCCCCCCCATACCGGTATAAGGACCTATACTGGACATTATAGGGAAGTGCCCATCAGTATAAGGACCTATACTGGACATTATAGGGAAGCCCCCCATACTGGTATAAGGACCTATACTGTACATTATAGGGAAGCCCCCCCATACCGGTATAAGGACCTATACTGGACATTATAGGGAAGTGCCCATCAGTATAAGGACCTATACTGGACATTATAGGGAAGCCCCCCATACTGGTATAAGGACCTATACTGTACATTATAGGGAAGCCCCCCCATACCGGTATAAGGACCTATACTGGACATTATAGGGAAGCCCCCCATACTGGTATAAGGACCTATACTGGACATTATAGGGAAGCCCCCATACCGGTATAAGGACCTATACTGGACATTATAGGGAAGCCCCCCATACCGGTATAAGGACCTATACTGTACATTATAGGGAAGCCCCCCATACTGGTATAAGGACCTATACTGGACATTATAGGGAAGCCCCCCATACTGGTATAAGGACCTATACTGTACATTATAGGGAAGCCCCCCATACTGGTATAAGGACCTATACTGTACATTATAGGGAAGCCCCCCATACTGGTATAAGGACCTATACTGGACATTATAGGGAAGCCCCCCATACTGGTATAAGGACCTATACTGGACATTATAGGGAAGTGCCCACCAGTATAAGGACCTATACTGGACATTATAGGGAAGTCCCCCATACCGGTATAAGGACCTATACTGGACATTATAGGGAAGCCCCCCATACCGGTATAAGGACCTATGCTGGACATTATAGAGAAGTCCCCACCAGTTTAAGGACCTATACAGGACATTATAGGGAAGTGCCCACCAGTATAAGGACCTATACTGGACATTATAGAGAAGCCCCCCATACCGGTATAAGGACCTATACTGGACATTATAGGGAAGTCCCCCATACCGGTATAAGGACCTATACTGGACATTATAGGGAAGTCCCCCATACCGGTATAAGGACCTATACTGGACATTATAGGGAAGCCGCCACCGGTATAAGGACCTATACTGGACATTATAGGGAAGTGCCCATCAGTATAAGGACCTATACTGGACATTATAGGGAAGTCCCCCATACCGGTATAAGGACCTATACTGGACATTATAGGGAAGCCCCCCATACCGGTATAAGGACCTATACAGGACATTATAGTGAAGTCCCCATACCGGTATAAGGACCTATACTGGACATTATAGGGAAGCCCCCCATACCGGTATAAGGACCTATGCTGGACATTATAGGGAAGGCCCCATACCGGTATAAGGACCTATACTGGAGGGAAGCCCCCCATACCGGTATAAGGACCTATACTGGACATTATAGGGAAGTCCCCACCAGTATAAGGACCTATACTGGACATTATAGGGAAGTCCCCATACCGGTATAAGGACCTATACTGGACATTATAGGGAAGCCCCCCATACCGATATAAGGACCTATACTGGACATTATAGAGAAGTCCCCACCAGTTTAAGGACCTATACTGGACATTATAGGGAAGCCCCACATACCGGTATAAGGACCTATACTGGACATTATAGGGAAGTCCCCGATACTGGTATAAGGACCTATACTGGACATTATAGGGAAGCCCCCCATACCGGTATAAGGACCTATACTGGACATTATAGAGAAGTCCCCACCAGTATAAGGACCTTTACTGGAGGGAAGTCCCCCATACCGGTATAAGAACCTATACTGGACATTATAGGGAAGCCGCCACCAGTATAAGGACCTATACTGGAGGGAAGTCCCCCATACTGGTATAAGGACCTATACTGGACATTATAGGGAAGTCCCCATACCGGTATAAGGACCTATACTGGAGGGAAGTCCCCATACTGGTATAATGACCTATACTGGACATTATAGGGAAGTCCCCCATACCTGTATAAGGACCTATACTGGACATTATAGGGAAGTCCCCCATACCTGTATAAGAACCTATACTGGACATTATAGAGAAGCCCCCATACCGGTATAAGGACCTATACTGGACATTATAGGGAAGTCCCCACCAGTATAAGGACCTATACTGGACATTATAGGGAAGTCCCCACCAGTATAAGGACCTATACTGGACATTATAGAGAAGTCCCCACCAGTATAAGGACCTATACTGGACATTATAGGGAAGTCCCCCATACCGGTATAAGGACCTATACTGGACATTATAGAGAAGTTCCCACCAGTATTAGGACCTATACTGGAGGTGATTGGAGGCGAGTGGAGGATAAGACATGATGTAATGGCAGAAGAGTGAGCGCAGCTCTGGAGGATAAGGCATGATGTAACAGCAGAATAGTGAGTGCAGCTCTAAAGGATAAGACGTGATGTAACGGCAGAATAGTGAGTGCAGCTCTGGAGGTGATTGGAGGATAAGACATGATGTAACAGCAGAATAGTGAGTGCAACTCTGGAGGTGATTGGGGGATAAGACATGATGTAACAGCAGAATAGTGAGTGCAGCTCTGGAGGATAAGACATGATGTAACAGCAGAATAGTGAGTGCAGCCCTGGAGGATAAGACATGATATAACAGCAGAATAGTGAGTGCAGCTCTGGAGGATAAGACATGATGTAACAGCAGAATAGTGAGTGCAGCTCTGGAGGATAAGACATGATGTAACAGCAGAATAGTGAGTGCAGCTCTGGAGGTGACTGGAGGATAAGACATGATGTAACAGCAGAATAGTGAGTGCAGCTCTGGAGGTGACTGGAGGATAAGACATGATGTAACAGCAGAATAGTGAGTGCAGCTCTGGAGGTGACTGGAGGATAAGACATGATGTAACAGCAGAATAGTGAGTGCAGCTCTGAAGGTGACTGGAGGATAAGACATGATGTAACAGCAGAATAGTGAGTGCAGCTCTGGAGGATAAGACATGATGTAACAGCAGAATAGTGAGTGCAGCTCTGGAGGATAAGACATGATGTAACAGCAGAATAGTGAGTGCAGCTCTGGAGGATAAGACATGATGTAACAGCAGAATAGTGAGTGCAGCTCTGCGCCGTCAGCAGCTTTAGAGACCAAAACCTCAAATATCAGCAGAAAACCACTAATCCCTGGAGCTGCATTCCTGCCGGGGGCCCCGGGGTCCGCACAGCCACATGACCCAAGACCAGAGGGCCACACTGCAGGGCAGAGCTGACGATGGATGCTGGGAGTAGTAGTCCACAGCTGCTGGAGAGCGGAAAGATCAGACTTCTCACAGTTGAGGGTTTGTTACAGTTTTGTCTATGCAGGAAGAACAGGCGCAGAGAACCTTAAAGGGCCGGTACCCCTAAGTCTGCCCCTCCGGATACAGGCGACTAGAGATGAGCGAACTTACAGTAAATTTGATTCGTCACAAACTTCTCGGCTCGGCAGTTGATGGCTTGTCCTGCATAAATTAGTTCAGCTTTCCGGTGGGCTGGAAAAGATGGATACAGTCCTTGGAAAGAGTCTCCTAGGACCGTATCCACCTTTTCCAGCCCACGGGAGCACCGGAAAGCTGAACTAATTTATGCAGACTAAAATCATCAACTGCCGAGCCGAGAAGTTCGTGACGAATCGAATTTACTGTAAGTTCGCTCATCTCTACAGGCGACCTTTCCCATTACTCCAAATAACCCACATAACACCAATTCCTGCAGAGGCCGCGGTGCGGGATCAGTGTCGGGCGACCGGTCTGTGTACAAGTCTGACCAGTCACGTAAAGCGACACGATGCCGTCCCCGGCACCAGAGCGGCCGGCACCAGAGCGGCCGGCACCAGAGCGGCCGGCACCAGAGCGGCCGGCACCAGAGCGGCCGGCACCAGACTTCTGCCCGTACCACCATTTCCATCCCATAAAGTGATTATAATGGTAGATTCCCCTTTAAGGCTTAGCCCCTCCCCCTGATCACCGTTACTATGTATCATTGTGCAGTGATGGAATGTTGTGGATACAAAGTATCAATGGACGGGAAGGCGCAGAGCATGAGGAGAACTACAGAGCCCAGCAGTGCCAGGGGGAGGGATCAGCTGCTGCCGAGACAACACAGGGACAGTATCGGGTGTCATGTGACCGGCCTCCAACCCTCATCTGATCTACACAGGAGGGAGCAGCGATCACAGACCCCAGACACAGCGCTCGCCCTATAACCCCCCCCCCCCGCTCACCAGGACCAGCGCTCGCCCTATAATCCCCCCCGCTCACCGGGACCAGCGCTCGCCCTATAATCCCCCCGCTCACCGGGACCAGCGCTCGCCCTATAATCCCCCCCGCTCACCGGGACCAGTGCTCGCCCTATAATCCCCCCCGCTCACCGGGACCAGCGCTCGCCCTATAATCCCCCCGCTCACCGGGACCAGCGCTCGCCCTATAATCCCCCCGCTCACCGGGACCAGCGCTCGCCCTATAATCCCCCCGCTCACCGGGACCAGCGCTCGCCCTATAATCCCCCCGCTCACCGGGACCAGCGCTCGCCCTATAATCCCCCCGCTCACCGGGACCAGCGCTCGCCCTATAATCCCCCGCTCACCGGGACCAGCGCTCGCCCTATAATCCCCCCGCTCACCGGGACCAGCGCTCGCCCTATAATCCCCCCGCTCACCGGGACCAGCGCTCGCCCTATAATCCCCCCGCTCACCGGGACCAGCGCTCGCCCTATAATCCCCCCGCTCACCGGGACCATCGCTCGCCCTATAATCCCCCCGCTCACCGGGACCAGCGCTCGCCCTATAATCCCCCCGCTCACCGGGACCAGCGCTCGCCCTATAATCCCCCCGCTCACCGGGACCAGCGCTCGCCCTATAATCCCCCCGCTCACCGGGACCAGCGCTCGCCCTATAATCCCCCCGCTCACCGGGACCAGCGCTCGCCCTATAATCCCCCCCGCTCACCGGGACCAGCGCTCGCCCTATAATCCCCCCGCTCACCGGGACCAGCGCTCGCCCTATAATCCCCCCGCTCACCGGGACCAGCGCTCGCCCTATAATCCCCCCGCTCACCGGACCAGCGCTCGCCCTATAATCCCCCCGCTCATCGGGACCAGCGCTCGCCCTATAATCCCCCCGCTCATCGGGACCAGCGCTCGCCCTATAATCCCCCCATTCATCAGGACCAGCGCTCGCCCTATAATCCCCCCGCTCATCAGGACCAGCGCTCGCCCTATAATCCCCCCCGCTCATCAGGACCAGCGCTCGCCCTATAATCCCCCCGCTCATCAGGACCAGCGCTCGCCCTATAATCCCCCCGCTCATCAGGACCAGCGCTCGCCCTATAATCCCCCCGCTCATCAGGACCAGCGCTCGCCCTATAATCCCCCCGCTCATCAGGACCAGCGCTCGCCCTATAATCCCCCCGCTCATCAGGACCAGCGCTCACCAGGACCAGCGCTCGCCCCATAATCCCCCCCGCTCACCGGACCAGCGCTCGCCCTATAAACCCCCCGCTCATCAGGACCAGCACTCGCCCCATAATCCCCCCCGCTCACCAGGACCAGCACTCGCCCCATAACCCCCCCCCGCTCACCAGGACCAGCACTCGCCCCATAATCCCCCCCGCTCACCAGGACCAGCACTCGCCCCATAATCCCCCGCTATCCTCCGCACCCGCTACCCTCCATCGTGGGGTGCAGGACCCATGTACAGACAATGAGTTACTCACCACCAGAGCTACACCTCGCCACCCAGGAGCCCCGCACCTCGCCACCCAGGAGCCCCGTGCCTCGCCACCCAGGAGCCCCGCGCCTCATCACCCAGGAGCCCCGCGCCTCATCACCCAGGAGCCCCGCGCCTCGCCACCCAGGAGCCCCGCGCCTCGCCACCCAGGAGCCCCGCGCCTCGCCACCCAGGAGCCCCGCGCCTCGCCACCCAGGAGCCCCGCGCCTCATCACCCAGGAGCCCCGCGCCTCATCACCCAGGAGCCCCGCCTCGCCACCCAGGAGCCCCGCACCTCACCACCCAGGACCCCCACTCCTATAGGTCAGGACCCCCACTCCTATAGGTCAGGACCCCCACTCCTATAGGTCAGGACCCCCACTCCTATAGGTCAGGACCCCTATAATATGTCAGGACCCCCCCTCTCCTATTGGTCAGGACCCCCCTCTCCTATTGGTCAGGACCCCCCTCTCCTATTGGTCAGGACCCCCCTCTCCTATTGGTCAGGACCCCCCTCTCCTATAGGTCAGGACCCCCCTCTCCTATTGGTCAGGACCCCCCTCTCCTATTGGTCAGGACCCCCCACTCCTATAGGTCAGGACCCCCACTCCTATAGGTCAGGACCCCCCTCTCCTATAGGTCAGGACCCCTATAATATGTCAGGACCCCTATAATATGTCAGGACCCCTATAATATGTCAGGACCCCCCTCTCCTATTGGTCAGGACCCCCCTCTCCTATTGGTCAGGACCCCCCCACTCCTATAGGTCAGGACCCCTCTCTCCTATTGGTCAGGACCCCCCTCTCCTATAGGTCAGGACCCCCCCTCTCCTATTGGTCAGGACCCCCCTCTCCTATTGGTCAGGACCCCCCTCTCCTATAGGTCAGGACCCCTCTCATGTCAGGACCCCCGGTGTGGGGCTCACCTGTATGCAGGGACTCCTCGGCCGGGGCCCCGGTGGGCTTCTCCGCCTGTCCATGCTGGAGGAAGGAGGCGCAGAGTATCCAGACCACGATGCGGGACCAAACATCCATGACCCCTCAATACGAGGTCTCTGGGCCCAAGAGCTGGCACTCCACTATGTACAGTACCTCAGAGGAGCAGCAGAGGGCGCTGTGCCCGCCCACCACAAAGCGATGTCCACAGGGGCCAGTCCATACCAGTGTCCTACCAGTCACATCCACCGGGGGGCGCTGCCTCACTGCCGGGAATATCCTATATAAAGACCACACGGGATACCGAGAGCTGTGACCCCGCGGCCCGTCCGACTGCTCCGCACTGATCACCCGCCGGCTCCTCACAAGATCCCCGGCTCCGACTCCCCGAGCTCCGCCCACAAAGTGTCAGGACCGATGACGAGCTCCGACGTCACTGCGCAAAGGACGCAGGGGGCGGGGCGTCTGAATGAGTGACGCGAAAAGAGGAGGGACTGAGCATAAAGCGTCTGATAGGAGAGAAGGCAGTGGGCGGGATTAGGAAGTCAAGACTGGGCGTGGTAGAATGGGTGGGCGGGGAGAGACGCTGCTGATTGACGTGGCAGGTATTAGATTGATAGAATGCAAAGGGGGAGGGCGGAATGCAATTAATTAGAGTCCAGTGGGAGGGGCCTTGGATGTGGGCGTGGTTGTAATCTGATAGGTGGGGCTCACGGTGATTGATAGAGAGGACGGAGCCTGTGGTAATAGGCGGGACTTATTGTGAGTGGCGAGTAATCGGAGGGTGGGCGTGGTGTGAGAAAGCGGCATTAACAGGACATCGCAGGGTGTGATCAGTCACTAGTATGTACGGCTGCGGTTACGCGGTACAGCCGCTGGTTTTGCGGTATATATGGGTGGATCACGTGGTTTATGTTCTGTATTTAATATAAATATCTTATTTCCTGTAGAATGTGAAGAAAGCGTGAGTATAGATCATAGACTGACCACGTGTGATGTAGTGACGTGTCCTCTTAGCCATGACGTCACAGTTATCATCTGACTCTGGAGTATAAAGGAGGACAGAACTGTAGTGTAAAGTATAGAGGAGGACAGAACTGTAGTGTAAAGTATAGAGGAGGACAGAACTGTAGTGTAAAGTATAGAGGAGGACAGAACTGTAGTGTAAAGTATAGAGGAGGACAGAACTGTAGTGTAAAGTATAGAGGAGACAGAGCTGTAGTGTAAAGTATAGAGGAGGACAGAGCTGTAGTGTAAAGTATAGAGGAGGACAGAGCTGTAATGTAAAGTATAGAGGAGGACAGAGCTGTAGTGTAACGTATAGAGGAGGACAGAGCTGTAGTGTAAAGTATAGAGGACAGAGCTGTAATGTAAAGTATAGAGGAGGACAGAGCTGTAGTGTAAAGTATAGAGGAGGACAGAGCTGTAGTGTAAAGTATAGAGGAGGACAGAGCTGTAGTGTAAAGTATAGAGGAGGACAGAGCTGTAGTGTAAAGTATAGAGGAGGACAGAGCTGTAGTGTAAAGTATAGAGGAGAACAGATCTGTAGTGTAAAGTATAGAGGGGGACAGAGCTGTAGTGTAAAGTATAGAGGAGGACAGAGCTGTAGTGTAAAGTATAGAGGAGGACAGAGCTGTAGTGTAAAGTATAGAGGAGGACAGAACTGTAGTGTAAAGTATAGAGGAGGACAGAGCTGTAGTGTAAAGTATAGAGGAGGACAGAGCTGTAGTGTAACGTATAGAGGAGGACAGAGCTGTAGTGTAAAGTATAGAGGAGGACAGAGCTGTAGAGTAAAGTATAGAGGAGGACAGAACTGTAGTGTAAAGTATAGAGGAGGACAGAGCTGTAGTGCAAAGTATAGGGGAGGACAGAGATGTAGAGTAAAGTATAGAGGAGGACAGAACTGTAGTGTAAAGTATAGAGGAGGACAGAGCTGTAGAGTAAAGTATAGAGGAGGACAGAGCTGTAGTGTAAAGTATAGAGGAGGACAGAACTGTAGTGTAAAGTATAGAGGAGGACAGAACTGTAGTGTAAAGTATAGAGGAGGACAGAGATGTAGTGTAAAGTATAGAGGAGGACAGAGCTGTAGTGTAAAGTATAGAGGAGGCCAGAACTGTAGAGTAAAGTATAGAGGAGGACAGAGCTGTAGAGTAAAGTATAGAGGAGGACAGAGCTGTAGTGTAAAGTATAGAGGAGGACAGAGCTGTAGTGTAAAGTATAGAGGAGGACAGAGCTGTAGTGTAAAGTATAGAGGAGGACAGAGCTGTAGTGTAACGTATAGAGGAGGACAGAGCTGTAGTGTAAAGTATAGAGGAGGACAGAGCTGTAGAGTAAAGTATAGAGGAGGACAGAACTGTAGTGTAAAGTATAGGGGAGGACAGAGCTGTAGTGTAAAGTATAGGGGAGGACAGAGATGTAGAGTAAAGTATAGAGGAGGCCAGAACTGTAGTGTAAAGTATAGAGGAGGACAGAGCTGTAGTGTAAAGTATAGAGGAGGACAGAGCTGTAGTGTAAAGTATAGAGGAGGACAGAGCTGTAGTGTAAAGTATAGAGGAGGACAGAGCTGTAGTGTAAAGTATAGAGGAGGACAGAGCTGTAGTGTAACGTATAGAGGAGGACAGAGCTGTAGTGTAAAGTATAGAGGAGGACAGAGCTGTAGAGTAAAGTATAGAGGAGGACAGAACTGTAGTGTAAAGTATAGAGGAGGACAGAGCTGTAGTGTAAAGTATAGGGGAGGACAGAGATGTAGAGTAAAGTATAGAGGAGGACAGAACTGTAGTGTAAAGTATAGAGGAGGACAGAGCTGTAGAGTAAAGTATAGAGGAGGACAGAGCTGTAGTGTAAAGTATAGAGGAGGACAGAACTGTAGTGTAAAGTATAGAGGAGGACAGAGCTGTAGTGTAAAGTATAGAGGAGGCCAGAACTGTAGAGTAAAGTATAGAGGAGGACAGAGCTGTAGAGTAAAGTATAGAGGAGGACAGAGCTGTAGTGTAAAGTATAGAGGAGGACAGAGCTGTAGTGTAAAGTATAGAGGAGGACAGAGCTGTAGTGTAAAGTATAGAGGAGGACAGAGCTGTAGTGTAACGTATAGAGGAGGACAGAGCTGTAGTGTAAAGTATAGAGGAGGACAGAGCTGTAGAGTAAAGTATAGAGGAGGACAGAACTGTAGTGTAAAGTATAGGGGAGGACAGAGCTGTAGTGTAAAGTATAGGGGAGGACAGAGATGTAGAGTAAAGTATAGAGGAGGCCAGAACTGTAGTGTAAAGTATAGAGGAGGACAGAGCTGTAGTGTAAAGTATAGAGGAGGACAGAGCTGTAGTGTAAAGTATAGAGGAGGACAGAGCTGTAGTGTAAAGTATAGAGGAGGACAGAGCTGTAGTGTAAAGTATAGAGGAGGACAGAGCTGTAGTGTAACGTATAGAGGAGGACAGAGCTGTAGTGTAAAGTATAGAGGAGGACAGAGCTGTAGAGTAAAGTATAGAGGAGGACAGAACTGTAGTGTAAAGTATAGAGGAGGACAGAGCTGTAGTGTAAAGTATAGGGGAGGACAGAGATGTAGAGTAAAGTATAGAGGAGGACAGAACTGTAGTGTAAAGTATAGAGGAGGACAGAGCTGTAGAGTAAAGTATAGAGGAGGACAGAGCTGTAGTGTAAAGTATAGAGGAGGACAGAACTGTAGTGTAAAGTATAGAGGAGGACAGAACTGTAGTGTAAAGTATAGAGGAGGACAGAGATGTAGTGTAAAGTATAGAGGAGGACAGAGCTGTAGTGTAAAGTATAGAGGAGGCCAGAACTGTAGAGTAAAGTATAGAGGAGGACAGAGCTGTAGAGTAAAGTATAGAGGAGGACAGAGCTGTAGAGTAAAGTATAGAGGAGGACAGAGCTGTAGTGTAAAGTATGGAGGAGGACAGAGCTGTAGTGTAACGTATAGAGGAGGACAGAGCTGTAGTGTAAAGTATAGAGGAGGACAGAACTGTAGTGTAAAGTACAGAGGAGGACAGAACTGTAGTGTAAAGTATAAAGGAGGACAGAACAGTAGTGTAAAGTATAGAGGAGGATAGAACTGTAGTGTAAAGTATAGAGGAGGACAGAGCTGTAGTGTAAAGTATAGAGGAGGACAGAACTGTAGTGTAAAGTACAGAGGAGGACAGAACTGTAGTGTAAAGTATAGAGGAGGACAGAACAGTAGTGTAAAGTATAGAGGAGGAAAGAACTGTAGTGTAAAGTATAGAGGAGGACAGAGCTGTAGTGTAAAGTATAGAGGAGGACAGAGCTGTAGTGTAAAGTATAGAGGAGGACAGAGCTGTAGTGTAAAGTATAGAGGAGGACAGAACTGTAGTGTAAAGTATAGAGGAGGACAGAACTGTAGTGTAAAGTATAGAGGAGGACAGAACTGTAGTGTAAAGTATAGAGGAGGACAGAACTGTAGTGTAAAGTATAGAGGAGGACAGAGCTGTAGTGTAAAGTATAGAGGAGGACAGAGCTGTAGTGTAAAGTATAAAGGAGGACAGATCTGTAGTGTAAAGTATAAAGGAGGACAGAGCTGTAGTGTAAAGTATAGAGGAGGACAGAGCTGTAGTGTAATGTATAGAGGAGGACAGAGCTGTAGTGTAAAGTATAGAGGAGGACAGAGCTGTAATGTAAAGTATAGAGGGGGACAGAACTGTAATGTAAAGTATAGAGGAGAACAGAGCTGTAGTGTAAAGTATAGAGGAGGACAGAGCTGTAGTGTAAAGTATAGAGGAGGACAGAACTGTAGTGTAAAGTATATAGGAGGACAGAGCTGTAGTGTAAAGTATAGAGGAGGACAGAACTGTAGTGTAAAGTATAGAGGAGGACAGAGCTGTAGTGTAAAGTATAGAGGAGCACAGAGCTGTAGTGTAAAGTATAGAGGAGGACAGAGCTGTAGTGTAAAGTATAGAGGAGGACAGAGCTGTAGTGTAAAGTATAGAGGAGGACAGAACTGTAGTGTAAAGTATAGAGGAGGACAGAGCTGTAGTGTAAAGTATAGAGGAGGACAGAGCTGTAGTGTAAAGTATAGAGGAGGACAGAACTGTAGTGTAAAGTATAGAGGAGGACAGAACTGTAGTGTAAAGTATAGAGGAGGGACAGAGCTGTAGTGTAAAGTATAGAGGAGGACAGAGCTGTAGTGTAAAGTATAGAGGAGGACAGAACAGTAGTGTAAAGTATAGAGGAGGACAGAACTGTAGTGTAAAGTATAGAGGAGGACAGAGCTGTAGTGTAAAGTATAAAGGAGGACAGAGCTGTAGTGTAAAGTATAGAGGAGGACAGAACTGTAGTGTAAAGTATAGAGGAGGACAGAGCTGTAGTGTAAAGTATAGAGGAGGACAGAGCTGTAGTGTAAAGTATAGAGGAGGACAGAGCTGTAGTGTAAAGTATAGAGGAGGCCAGAACTGTAGTGTAAAGTATAGAGGAGGACAGAGCTGTAGTGTAAAGTATAGAGGAGGATAGAGCTGTAGTGTAAAGTATAGAGGAGGACAGAGCTGTAGTGTAAAGTATAGAGGAGGACAGAACTGTAGTGTAAAGTATAGAGGAGGACAGAGCTGTAGTGTAAAGTATAGAGGAGGTCAGAGCTGTAGTGTAAAGTATAGAGGAGGACAGAGCTGTAGTGTAAAGTATAGAGGAGGACAGAGCTGTAGTGTAACGTATAGAGGAGGACAGAGCTGTAATGTAAAGTATAGAGGAGGATAGAGCTGTAGTGTAAAGTATAGAGGAGGTCAGAGCTGTAGTGTAAAGTATAGAGGAGGACAGAGCTGTAGTGTAAAGTATAGAGGAGGACAGAGCTGTAGTGTAACGTATAGAGGAGGACAGAGCTGTAGTGTAAAGTATAGAGGAGGACAGAGCTGTAGTGTAAAGTATAGAGGAGGTCAGAGCTGTAGTGTAAAGTATAGAGGAGGATAGAGCTGTAGTGTAAAGTATAGAGGAGGACAGAGCTGTAGTGTAACGTATAGAGGAGGACAGAGCTGTAATGTAAAGTATAGAGGAGGACAGAGCTGTAGTGTAAAGTATAGAGGAGGACAGAGCTGTAGTGTAACGTATAGAGGAGGACAGAGCTGTAGTGTAAAGTATAGAGGAGGGACAGAGCTGTAGTGTAAAGTATAGAGGAGGACAGAGCTGTAGTGTAACGTATAGAGGAGGACAGAGCTGTAGTGTAAGGTATAGAGGAGGACAGAACTGTAGTGTAAAGTATAGAGGAGGACAGAGCTGTAGTGTAAAGTATAGAGGAGGACAGATCTGTAGTGTAAAGTATAGAGGGGGACAGAGCTGTAGTGTAAAGTATAGAGGAGGACAGAGCTGTAGTGTAAAGTATAGAGGAGGACAGAACTGTAGTGTAAAGTATAGAGGAGGACAGAGCTGTAGTGTAAAGTATAGAGGAGGACAGAGCTGTAGTGTAACGTATAGAGGAGGACAGAGCTGTAGTGTAAAGTATAGAGGAGGACAGAGCTGTAGAGTAAAGTATAGAGGAGGACAGAACTGTAGTGTAAAGTATAGAGGAGGACAGAGCTGTAGTGTAAAGTATAGGGGAGGACAGAGATGTAGAGTAAAGTATAGAGGAGGACAGAACTGTAGTGTAAAGTATAGAGGAGGACAGAGCTGTAGAGTAAAGTATAGAGGAGGACAGAGCTGTAGTGTAAAGTATAGAGGAGGACAGAACTGTAGTGTAAAGTATAGAGGAGGACAGAACTGTAGTGTAAAGTATAGAGGAGGACAGAGATGTAGTGTAAAGTATAGAGGAGGACAGAGCTGTAGTGTAAAGTATAGAGGAGGCCAGAACTGTAGAGTAAAGTATAGAGGAGGACAGAGCTGTAGAGTAAAGTATAGAGGAGGACAGAGCTGTAGTGTAAAGTATAGAGGAGGACAGAGCTGTAGTGTAAAGTATAGAGGAGGACAGAGCTGTAGTGTAAAGTATAGAGGAGGACAGAGCTGTAGTGTAACGTATAGAGGAGGACAGAGCTGTAGTGTAAAGTATAGAGGAGGACAGAGCTGTAGAGTAAAGTATAGAGGAGGACAGAACTGTAGTGTAAAGTATAGAGGAGGACAGAGCTGTAGTGTAAAGTATAGGGGAGGACAGAGATGTAGAGTAAAGTATAGAGGAGGCCAGAACTGTAGTGTAAAGTATAGAGGAGGACAGAGCTGTAGTGTAAAGTATAGAGGAGGACAGAGCTGTAGTGTAAAGTATAGAGGAGGACAGAGCTGTAGTGTAAAGTATAGAGGAGGACAGAGCTGTAGTGTAAAGTATAGAGGAGGACAGAGCTGTAGTGTAACGTATAGAGGAGGACAGAGCTGTAGTGTAAAGTATAGAGGAGGACAGAGCTGTAGAGTAAAGTATAGAGGAGGACAGAACTGTAGTGTAAAGTATAGAGGAGGACAGAGCTGTAGTGTAAAGTATAGGGGAGGACAGAGATGTAGAGTAAAGTATAGAGGAGGACAGAACTGTAGTGTAAAGTATAGAGGAGGACAGAGCTGTAGAGTAAAGTATAGAGGAGGACAGAGCTGTAGTGTAAAGTATAGAGGAGGACAGAACTGTAGTGTAAAGTATAGAGGAGGACAGAACTGTAGTGTAAAGTATAGAGGAGGACAGAGATGTAGTGTAAAGTATAGAGGAGGACAGAGCTGTAGTGTAAAGTATAGAGGAGGCCAGAACTGTAGAGTAAAGTATAGAGGAGGACAGAGCTGTAGAGTAAAGTATAGAGGAGGACAGAGCTGTAGAGTAAAGTATAGAGGAGGACAGAGCTGTAGTGTAAAGTATGGAGGAGGACAGAGCTGTAGTGTAACGTATAGAGGAGGACAGAGCTGTAGTGTAAAGTATAGAGGAGGACAGAACTGTAGTGTAAAGTACAGAGGAGGACAGAACTGTAGTGTAAAGTATAAAGGAGGACAGAACAGTAGTGTAAAGTATAGAGGAGGATAGAACTGTAGTGTAAAGTATAGAGGAGGACAGAGCTGTAGTGTAAAGTATAGAGGAGGACAGAACTGTAGTGTAAAGTACAGAGGAGGACAGAACTGTAGTGTAAAGTATAAAGGAGGACAGAACAGTAGTGTAAAGTATAGAGGAGGATAGAACTGTAGTGTAAAGTATAGAGGAGGACAGAGCTGTAGTGTAAAGTATAGAGGAGGACAGAGCTGTAGTGTAAAGTATAGAGGAGGACAGAACTGTAGTGTAAAGTATAGAGGAGGACAGAACAGTAGTGTAAAGTATAGAGGAGGAAAGAACTGTAGTGTAAAGTATAGAGGAGGACAGAGCTGTAGTGTAAAGTATAGAGGAGGACAGAGCTGTAGTGTAAAGTATAGAGGAGGACAGAGCTGTAGTGTAAAGTATAGAGGAGGACAGAACTGTAGTGTAAAGTATAGAGGAGGACAGAACTGTAGTGTAAAGTATAGAGGAGGACAGAACTGTAGTGTAAAGTATAGAGGAGGACAGAACTGTAGTGTAAAGTATAGAGGAGGACAGAGCTGTAGTGTAAAGTATAGAGGAGGACAGAGCTGTAGTGTAAAGTATAAAGGAGGACAGATCTGTAGTGTAAAGTATAAAGGAGGACAGAGCTGTAGTGTAAAGTATAGAGGAGGACAGAGCTGTAGTGTAAAGTATAGAGGAGGACAGAACTGTAGTGTAAAGTATAGAGGAGAACAGAACTGTAGTGTAATGTATAGAGGAGGACAGAGCTGTAGTGTAAAGTATAGAGGAGGACAGAGCTGTAATGTAAAGTATAGAGGGGGACAGAACTGTAATGTAAAGTATAGAGGAGAACAGAGCTGTAGTGTAAAGTATAGAGGAGGACAGAGCTGTAGTGTAAAGTATAGAGGAGGACAGAACTGTAGTGTAAAGTATATAGGAGGACAGAGCTGTAGTGTAAAGTATAGAGGAGGACAGAACTGTAGTGTAAAGTATAGAGGAGGACAGAGCTGTAGTGTAAAGTATAGAGGAGCACAGAGCTGTAGTGTAAAGTATAGAGGAGGACAGAGCTGTAGTGTAAAGTATAGAGGAGGACAGAGCTGTAGTGTAAAGTATAGAGGAGGACAGAACTGTAGTGTAAAGTATAGAGGAGGACAGAGCTGTAGTGTAAAGTATAGAGGAGGACAGAGCTGTAGTGTAAAGTATAGAGGAGGACAGAACTGTAGTGTAAAGTATAGAGGAGGACAGAACTGTAGTGTAAAGTATAGAGGAGGGACAGAGCTGTAGTGTAAAGTATAGAGGAGGACAGAGCTGTAGTGTAAAGTATAGAGGAGGACAGAACAGTAGTGTAAAGTATAGAGGAGGACAGAACTGTAGTGTAAAGTATAGAGGAGGACAGAGCTGTAGTGTAAAGTATAGAGGAGGACAGAGCTGTAGTGTAAAGTATAGAGGAGGACAGAACTGTAGTGTAAAGTATAGAGGAGGACAGAGCTGTAGTGTAAAGTATAGAGGAGGACAGAGCTGTAGTGTAAAGTATAGAGGAGGACAGAGCTGTAGTGTAAAGTATAGAGGAGGCCAGAACTGTAGTGTAAAGTATAGAGGAGGACAGAGCTGTAGTGTAAAGTATAGAGGAGGATAGAGCTGTAGTGTAAAGTATAGAGGAGGACAGAGCTGTAGTGTAAAGTATAGAGGAGGACAGAACTGTAGTGTAAAGTATAGAGGAGGACAGAGCTGTAGTGTAAAGTATAGAGGAGGTCAGAGCTGTAGTGTAACGTATAGAGGAGGACAGAGCTGTAATGTAAAGTATAGAGGAGGATAGAGCTGTAGTGTAAAGTATAGAGGAGGTCAGAGCTGTAGTGTAAAGTATAGAGGAGGACAGAGCTGTAGTGTAAAGTATAGAGGAGGACAGAGCTGTAGTGTAACGTATAGAGGAGGACAGAGCTGTAATGTAAAGTATAGAGGAGGATAGAGCTGTAGTGTAAAGTATAGAGGAGGTCAGAGCTGTAGTGTAAAGTATAGAGGAGGACAGAGCTGTAGTGTAAAGTATAGAGGAGGACAGAGCTGTAGTGTAACGTATAGAGGAGGACAGAGCTGTAGTGTAAAGTATAGAGGAGGACAGAGCTGTAGTGTAAAGTATAGAGGAGGTCAGAGCTGTAGTGTAAAGTATAGAGGAGGATAGAGCTGTAGTGTAAAGTATAGAGGAGGACAGAGCTGTAGTGTAACGTATAGAGGAGGACAGAGCTGTAATGTAAAGTATAGAGGAGGACAGAGCTGTAGTGTAAAGTATAGAGGAGGACAGAGCTGTAGTGTAACGTATAGAGGAGGACAGAGCTGTAGTGTAAAGTATAGAGGAGGACAGAGCTGTAGTGTAAAGTATAGAGGAGGACAGAGCTGTAGTGTAACGTATAGAGGAGGACAGAGGTGTAGTGTAAGGTATAGAGGAGGACAGAACTGTAGTGTAAAGTATAGAGGAGGACAGAGCTGTAGTGTAAAGTATAGAGGAGGACAGAGCTGTAGTGTAAAGTATAGAGGAGGACAGAGCTGTAGTGTAAAGTATAGAGGAGGACAGAGCTGTAGTGTAAAGTATAGAGGAGGATAGAGCTGTAGTGTAAAGTATAGAGGAGGACAGAGCTGTAGTGTAACGTATAGAGGAGGACAGAGGTGTAGTGTAAGGTATAGAGGAGGACAGAACTGTAGTGTAAAGTATAGAGGAGGACAGAACTGTAGTGTAAAGTATAGAGGAGGACAGAACTGTAGTGTAAAGTATAGAGGAGGACAGAACTGTAGTGTAAAGTATAGAGGAGGACAGAACTGTAGTGTAAAGTATAGAGGAGGACAGAGCTGTAGTGTAAAGTATAGAGGAGGACAGAGCTGTAGTGTAACGTATAGAGGAGGACAGAGGTGTAGTGTAAGGTATAGAGGAGGACAGAACTGTAGTGTAAAGTATAGAGGAGGACAGAGCTGTAGTGTAAAGTATAGAGGAGGACAGAGCTGTAGTGTAAAGTATAGAGGAGGACAGAGCTGTAGTGTAAAGTATAGAGGAGGATAGAGCTGTAGTGTAAAGTATAGAGGAGGACAGAGCTGTAGTGTAACGTATAGAGGAGGACAGAGGTGTAGTGTAAGGTATAGAGGAGGACAGAACTGTAGTGTAAAGTATAGAGGAGGACAGAGCTGTAGTGTAAAGTATAGAGGAGGACAGAACTGTAGTGTAAAGTATAGAGGAGGACAGAACTGTAGTGTAAAGTATAGAGGAGGACAGAACTGTAGTGTAAAGTATAGAGGAGGACAGAGCTGTAGTGTAAAGTATAGAGGAGGACAGAGCTGTAGTGTAAAGTATAGTGGAGGACAGAGCTGTAGTGTAAAGTATAGAGGAGGACAGAACTGTAGTGTAAAATATAGAGGAGGACAGAGCTGTAGTGTAAAGTATAGAGGAGGACAGAACTGTAGTGTAAAATATAGAGGAGGACAGAGCTGTAGTGTAAAGTATAGAGGAGGACAGAGCTGTAGTGTAAAGTATAGAGGAGGACAGAGCTGTAGTGTAAAGTATAGAGGAGGACAGAGCTGTAGTGTAAAGTATAGAGGAGGACAGAGCTGTAGTGTAAAGTATAGAGGAGGACAGAGCTGTAGTGTAATGTATAGAGGAGGACAGAACTGTAGTGTAAAGTATAGAGGAGGACAGAGCTGTAGTGTAAAGTATAGAGGAGGACAGAACTGTAGTGTAAGGTATAGAGGAGGTCAGAACTGTAGAGTAAAGTATAGAGGAGGACAGAGCTGTAGTGTAAAGTATAGAGGAGGACAGAGCTGTAGTGTAAAGTATAGAGGAGGACAGAGCTGTAGTGTAAAGTATAGAGGAGGACAGAGCTGTAGTGTAAAGTATAGAGGAGGACAGAGCTGTAGTGTAAAGTATAGGGGAGGACAGAACTGTAGTGTAAAGTATAGGGGAGGACAGAACTGTAGTGTAAAGTATAGAGGAGGACAGAACTGTAGTGTAAAGTATAGAGGAGGACAGAACTGTAGTGTAAAGTATAGAGGAGGACAGAGCTGTAGTGTAAAGTATAGAGGAGGACAGAGCTGTAGTGTAAAGTATAGAGGAGGACAGAGCTGTAGTGTAAAGTATAGAGGAGGACAGAACTGTAGTGTAAAGTATAGAGGAGGACAGAACTGTAGTGTAAAGTATAGAGGAGGACAGAGCTGTAGTGTAAAGTATAGAGGAGGACAGAACTGTAGTGTAAAGTATAGAGGAGGACAGAACTGTAGTGTAAAGTATAGAGGAGGACATAGCTGTAGTGTAAAGTATAGAGGACAGAGCTGTAGTGTAAAGTATAGAGGAGGACAGAGCTGTAGTGTAAAGTATAGAGGAGGACAGAACTGTAGTGTAAAGTATAGAGGACAGAGCTGTAGTGTAAAGTATAGAGGAGGACAGCTGTAGTGTAAAGTATAGAGGAGGACAGAACTGTAGTGTAAAGTATAGAGGACAGAGCTGTAGTGTAATGTATAGAGGAGGACAGAACTGTAGTGTAAAGTATAGAGGAGGACAGAGGTGTAGTGTAAAGTATAGAGGAGGACAGAACTGTAGTGTAAAGTATAGAGGACAGAGCTGTAGTGTAAAGTATAGAGGAGGACAGAACTGTAGTGTAAAGTATAGAGGAGGACAGAACTGTAGTGTAAAGTATAGAGGAGGACAGAACTGTAGTGTAAAGTATAGAGGAGGACAGAACTGTAGTGTAAAGTATAGAGGAGGACAGAACTGTAGTGTAAAGTATAGAGGAGGACAGAGCTGTAGTGTAAAGTATAGAGGAGGACAGAGCTGTAGTGTAAAGTACAGAGGAGGACAGAGCTGTAGTGTAAAGTATAGAGGAGGACAGAGCTGTAGTGTAAAGTACAGAGGAGGACAGAGCTGTAGTGTAAAGTATAGAGGAGGACAGAACAGTAGTGTAAAGTATAGAGGAGGACAGAACTGTAGTGTAATGTATAGAGGAGGACAGAGCTGTAGTGTAATGTATAGAGGAGGACAGAACTGTAGTGTAAAGTATGGAGGAGGACAGAACTGTAGTGTAAAGTATAGAGGAGGACAGAACTGTAGTGTAAAGTATAGAGGAGGACAGAACTGTAGTGTAAAGTATAGAGGAGGACAGAACTGTAGTGTAAAGTATAGAGGAGGACAGAACAGTAGTGTAAAGTATAGAGGAGGACAGAGCTGTAGTGTAAAGTATAGAGGAGGACAGAGCTGTAGTGTAAAGTATAGAGGAGGACAGAACTGTAGTGTAAAGTATAGAGGAGGACAGAACTGTAGTGTAAAGTATAGAGGAGGACAGAACTGTAGTGTAAAGTATAGAGGAGGACAGAACAGTAGTGTAAAGTATAGAGGAGGACAGAACTGTAGTGTAAAGTATAGAGGAGGACAGAGCTGTAGTGTAAAGTATAGAGGAGGACAGAGCTGTAGTGTAAAGTATAGAGGAGGACAGAGCTGTAGTGTAAAGTATAGAGGAGGACAGAACTGTAGTGTAAAGTATAGAGGAGGACAGAGCTGCAGTGTAAAGTATAGAGGAGGACAGAGCTGTAGTGTAAAGTATAGAGGAGGACAGAGCTGTAGTGTAAAGTATAGAGGAGGACAGAGCTGTAAAGTAAAGTATAGAGGAGGACAGAGCTCTAGTGTAATGTAAAGTATAGAGGAGGACAGAACTGTAGTGTACAACTGGAGATTGATGGGTTACAAACCAGCTGTAAAAATAAATGTTGCCCGAAAAATTGTAATCCCAATAATTCAAAAAATTCCATTAGCCCCAATAACTCAATAACTACAATAAGCCCCATTAACTCAAAAAATACCGTTAGCCCCAATAACTTAAATAACAATGTTAGACACAATAACGCAAAAAATCCCATTAGCCCCAATAACTTAAATAATAACATTAGACCCAATAACTCAAAAAATCCCATTAGCCCCAATAAGTTAAATAGTACAATTAGCCCTTATAACTCAAAAAATGACATTAACCCCAATAACTCTGAAAATCCCATTAGTGAGACTATATGTGTAAAACTTTATGGAAATGTAAAGTGAATGTTCACAAATGCCAGAAGCCGAGCAAATAAAATGGGGGAGCTTGAGGCCTTGATACTGGAGGAACATATTGATATAGTTGGGGTCACTGAGACATGGCTGGTGATATAGTTGGGGTCACTGAGACATGGCTGGTGATATAGTTGGGGTCACTGAGACATGGCTGGTGATATAGTTGGGGTCACTGAGACATGGCTGGTGATATAGTTGGGGTCACTGAGACATGGCTGGTGATATAGTTGGGGTCACTGAGACATGGCTGGTGATATAGTTGGGGTCACTGAGACATGGCTGGTGATATAGTTGGGGGTCACTGAGACATGGCTGGACTCCTCCCATGACTGGGCCGTTAATCTGCAGGGGTTTACATTGTTCCCCAAGGACAGAATGAACAGAAAAGGTGGTGGAGTCTGTCTGTATGTAAGAAGTGGTATGAAAGTCAGTGTGAACGATGCCATAGTGTGTGATGATTCTGAGGAGGTGGAATCACTGTGGGTAGAATTACAAAAGGAGGGAAATACTGAAAAAATAATATTTGGTGTAATCTACAGACCCCCTAATATCACTGAAGAGATAGAAGGTCGGCTGTATAAACAAATAGAGAGGCCTCCCGGGCAGGTACAGTGGTAATAATGGGAGATTTTAACTATCCAGATATAGATTGGGGTCCGGGGTTGGCTAAAACTACAAAGGGGCGACAATTCCTAAATTTATTGCAGGATAATTTTATGGGCCAGTTTGTGGAGGACCCAACAAGAAGTGATGCCTTGTGGGATCTGATCATTTCCAACAACGCAGAGCTGGTTGGTAATGTAACTGTGCGGGAAAACCTTGGTAATAGCGACCACAATATAGTTACTTTTCACTTAAAATGTAGAAAACAAAGACAGACGGGGAAGGCAAAAACATATAACTTTAAAAAGGCAAATTTCCCTGGGCTGAGGGCTGCACTACAGGACATAGACTGGGGGAGGGGTTCTCAAATACTGATACAGAAGGGAAATGGGACATCTTTATATCAACTCTAAATAACTATACAGATAAATATATACCAAAGGGGAACAAATATAAACGATTAAAACTAAATCCTACATGGCTGACAAATGAGGTTAAAAGAGCAATAAACAACAAAAAAATTGCCTTAAAAAAATACAAATCTGATGGGTCAGCGATAACATTTAAACAGTACAAAGAGCTTAATAAAATCTGTAAAAATGTAATAAAAACAGCAAAAATTCAAAATGAGAGACAGGTGGCCGAAGAAAGCAAAACTAATCCTAAATATTTTTTTAGATATATAAATACAAAAAAAACAAGGACAGAGCATGTAGGACCCCTTAATAATGATAATGGGGAGGTTGTCACGGGCGATCAAGAGAAGGCGGAGCTACTGAATGGGTTCTTTAGTTCTGTATACACTATGGAAGAAGGAGCTGACATTGGCCAGGTCAGTGCTGGTAACACATCATGTACAGGTCAGTGCTGGTAACACATCATGTACAGGTCAGTGCTGGTAACACATCATGTACAGGTCAGTGCTGGTAACACATCATATAATGTATTGAACTGGCTTAATGTAGAGATGGTACAAGGTAAGTTAAGTAAAGTAAATGTAAGCAAATCTCCAGGGCCGGATGGACTACACCCAAGAGTTCTTAGAGAGGTAAGTTCAGTAATATCTGTACCCTTGTTCATGATATTTAGAGATTCTCTGGTGTCTGGTATTGTGCCAAGGGACTGGCGCAAGGCTAATGTGGTACCAATCTTCAAGAAGGGCTCTAGGTCTTCGCCAGGCAATTATAGACCGGTAAGTCTAACATGCATTGTGGGTAAATTGTTTGAAGGACTTATAAGGGATTACATACAGGAATACATAGGGGATAATAGTATTATAAGTGATAGACAGCATGGGTTTACTAAGGATAGAAGTTGTCACCAATCTAATTTGCTTTTATGAAGAGGTGAGTAGAAGCCTTGACAGAGGAATGGCTGTGGATATAGAGGGGGGCTCTATATATATAGAGGGGGGGGCTCTGTATATAGAGGAATGGCTGTGGATATAGTGTTTCTGGATTTTGCCAAAGCGTTTGATACTGTCCCTCACAGACGTCTGACAGGTAAGTTAAGGTCCTTGGGCTTGGAAACTTTAGTTTGTAACTGGATTGAACACTGGCTCATGGATCGTACCCAGAGAGTGGGGGTCAATGATTCGTACTCTGATTGGTCCCCGGTTATTAGTGGTGTACCCCAAGGTTCAGTACTGGGCCCGCTGCTGTTTAATTTATTTATCAATGATATAGAGGATGGTAATAACAGCTCTGTTTCTATCTTTGCAGATGACACCAAGCTTTGTAGCACGGTACAGTCTATAGAGAATGTGCATAAGTTACAAGATGACTTGGATAGACTAAGTGTCTGGGCATCCACTTGGCAAATGAGGTTCAATGTGGATAAATGTAAAGTTATGCATCTGGGTACTAATAACCTGCATGCGTCGTATGTCTTAGGGGGGATTAAACTGGCAGAGTCACTGGTAGAGAAGGATCTGGGTGTACTTGTAGATCACAGACTACAGAATAGCATGCAATGTCAGGCTGCTGCTTCCAAAGCCGGCAGGATATTGTCATGTATAAAAAGAGGCATGGACTCGAGGGGCAGGGACATAATACTCCCCCTTTATAAAGCATTGGTACGGCCTCACCTGGAATATGCTGTTCAGTTTTGGTCGCCTGTTCATAAAAGGGACACTGCGGAGTTGGAAAGGGTGCAGAGACGCGCGACTAAACTAATATGGGGCATGGAACATCTTAGCTATGAGGAGCGATTAAAGGAGTTACAATTGTTTAGTCTTGAGAAGAGACGTTTAAGGGGGGATATGATAAACGTATATAAGTATATAAATGGCCCATACAAAAAATATGGAGAAAAACTGTTCCAGGTTAAACCCCCCCAAAGGACGAGGGGGCACTCCCTCCGTCTGGAGAAGAAAAGGTTTAGTCTAAAGGGGCGGCACGCCTTCTTTACCGTGAGGACTGTGAATTTATGGAACGGTCTACCTCAGGAACTGGTCACAGCAGGAACAATTAACAGCTTTAAAACAGGGTTAGATACATTCCTGGAACAAAATAACATTAATGCTTATGCAGAATTATAAAACTACATCCCTTTCCCTTATCCCCTTACATCCTTCCCTTCAATCCCCTGGTTGGACTTGATGGACGTATGTCTTTTTTCAACCATACTAACTATGTAACTATGTAAAGTACAGAGGAGGACAGAACTGTAGTGTAAAGTATAGAGGAGGACAGAACTGTAGTGTAAAGTATAGAGGAGGACAGAACTGTAGTGTAAAGTATAGAGGAGGACAGAGCTGTAGTGTAAAGTATAGAGGAGGACAGAGCTCTAGTGTAAAGTATAGAGGAGGACAGAACTGTAGTGTAAAGTATAGAGGAGGACAGAACTGTAGTGTAAAGTATAGAGGAGGACAGAACTGTAGTGTAAAGTATAGAGGAGGACAGAGCTGTAGTGTAAAGTATAGAGGAGGACAGAGCTGTAGTGTAAAGTATAGAGGAGGACAGAACTGTAGTGTAAAGTATAGAGGAGGACAGAACTGTAGTGTAAACTATAGAGGAGGACAGAGCTGTAGTGTAAAGTACAGAGGAGGACAGAACTGTAGTGTAATGTATAGAGGAGGACAGAACTGTAGTGTAAAGTATAGAGGAGGGCAGAAGTGTAGTGTAATGTACAGAGGAGGACAGAACTGTAGTGTAAAGTATAGAGGAGGACAGAGCTGTAGTGTAAAGTATAGAGGAGGACAGAACTGTAGTGTAAAGTATAGAGGAGGACAGAGCTGTAGTGTAAAGTATAGAGGAGGACAGAACTGTAGTGTAAAGTATAGAGGAGGACAGAACTGTAGTGTAAAGTATAGAGGAGGACAGAACTGTAGTGTAAAGTATAGAGGAGGACAGAGCTGTAGTGTAAAGTACAGAGGAGGACAGACCTGTAGTGTAAAGTATAGAGGAGGACAGAGCTGTAGTGTAAAGTATAGAGGAGGACAGAGCTGTAGTGTAAAGTATAGAGGAGGACAGAGCTGTAGTGTAAAGTATAGAGGAGGACAGAGCTGTAGTGTAAAGTACAGAGGAGGACAGAGCTGTAGTGTAAAGTACAGAGGAGGACAGAGCTGTAGTGTAAAGTATAGAGGAGGACAGAGCTGTAGTGTAAAGTATGGAGGAGGACAGAACTGTAGTGTAAAGTATAGAGGAGGACAGAGCTGTAGTGTAAAGTATAGAGGAGGACAGAGCTGTAGTGTAAAGTATAGAGGAGGACAGAGCTGTAGTGTAAAGTATAGAGGAGGACAGAACTGTAGTGTAAAGTATAGAGGAGGACAGAGCTGTAGTGTAAAGTATAGAGGAGGACAGAACTGTAGTGTAAAGTATAGAGGAGGGACAGAACTGTAGTGTAAAGTATAGAGGAGGACAGAACTGTAGTGTAAAGTATAGAGGAGGACAGAGCTGTAGTGTAAAGTATAAAGGAGGACAGAGCTGTAGTGTAAAGTATAGAGGAGGACAGAACTGTAGTGTAATGTACAGAGGAGGACAGAACTGTAGTGTAAAGTATAGAGGAGGACAGAACTGTAGTGTAAAGTATAGAGGAGGACAGATCTGTAGTGTAAAGTATAGAGGAGGACAGAGCTGTAGTGTAAAGTATAGAGGAGTACAGAGCTGTAGTGTAAAGTATAGAGGAGGACAGAGCTGTAGTGTAAAGTATAGAGGAGGACAGAACTGTAGTGTAAAGTATAGAGGAGGACAGAACTGTAGTGTAAAGTATAGAGGAGGACAGAGGTGAAGTGTAAAGTATAGAGGAGGACAGAGCTGTAGTGTAAAGTATAGAGGAGGACAGAGCTGTAGTGTAAAGTATAGAGGAGGAAAGAACTGTAGTGTAAAGTATAGAGGAGGACAGAGCTGTAGTGTAAAGTATAGAGGAGGACAGAACTGTAGTGTAAAGTATAGAGGAGGACAGAGCTGTAGTGTAAAGTATAGAGGAGGACAGAGCTGTAGTGTAAAGTATAGAGGAGGACAGAACTGTAGTGTAAAGTATAGAGGAGGACAGAACTGTAGTGTAAAGTATAGAGGAGGACAGAGCTGTAGTGTAAAGTATAGAGGAGGACAGAGCTGTAGTGTAAAGTACAGAGGAGGACAGAACTGTAGTGTAAAGTATAGAGGAGGACAGAGCTGTAGTGTAAAGTATAGAGGAGGACAGAACTGTAGTGTAAAGTATAGAGGAGGACAGAGCTGTAGTGTAAAGTACAGAGGAGGACAGAACAGTAGTGTAAAGTACAGAGGAGGACAGAACTGTAGTGTAAAGTATAGAGGAGGACAGAGCTGTAGTGTAAAGTATAGAGGAGGACAGAACTGTAGTGTAAAGTACAGAGGAGGACAGAACTGTAGTGTAAAGTATAGAGGAGGAAAGAACTGTAGTGTAAAGTATAGAGGAGGACAGAGCTGTAGTGTAAAGTATAGAGGAGGACAGAACTGTAGTGTAAAGTATAGAGGAGGACAGAACTGTAGTGTAAAGTATAGAGGAGGACAGAGCTGTAGTGTAAAGTATAGAGGAGGACAGAGCTGTAGTGTAAAGTACAGAGGAGGACAGAACTGTAGTGTAAAGTATAGAGGGGGACAGAACTTTAGTGTAAAGTATAGAGGAGGACAGAGCTGTAGTGTAAAGTATAGAGGAGGACAGAGGTGTAGTGTAAAGTATAGAGGAGGACAGAGCTGTAGTGTAAAGTACAGAGGAGGACAGAACTGTAGTGTAAAGTATAGAGGGGGACAGAACTGTAGTGTAAAGTATAGAGGAGGACAGAGCTGTAGTGTAAAGTATAGAGGAGCACAGAACTGTAGTGTAAAGTATAGAGGAGGACAGAGCTGTAGTGTAAAGTATAGAGGAGGACAGAACAGTAGTGTAAAGTATAGAGGAGGACATAGCTGTAGTGTAAAGTACAGAGGAGGACAGAACTGTAGTGTAAAGTATAGAGGAGGACAGAGCTGTAGTGTAAAGTATAGAGGAGGACAGAACTGTAGTGTAAAGTACAGAGGAGGACAGAGCTGTAGTGTAAAGTATAGAGGAGGACAGAGCTGTAGTGTAAAGTATAGAGGAGGACAGAACTGTAGTGTAAAGTATGGAGGAGGACAGAAGTGTAGTGTAATGTATAGAGGAGGACAGAACTGTAGTGTAAAGTACAGAGGAGGACAGAACTGTAGTGTAAAGTATAGAGGAGGACAGAACTGTAGTGTAAAGTACAGAGGAGGACAGAACTGTAGTGTAAAGTATAGAGGAGGACAGAACTGTAGTGTAAAGTATAGAGGAGGACAGAACTGTAGTGTAAAGTATAGAGGAGGACAGAACTGTAGTGTAAAGTATAGAGGAGGACAGAGCTGTAGTGTAAAGTATAGAGGAGGACAGAACTGTAGTGTAAAGTATAGAGGAGGACAGAACTGTAGTGTAAAGTATAGAGGAGGACAGAGCTGTAGTGTAAAGTATAGAGGAGGACAGAGCTGTAGTGTAAAGTACAGAGGAGGACAGAACTGTAGTGTAAAGTATAGAGGAGGACAGAGCTGTAGTGTAAAGTATAGAGGAGGACAGAACTGTAGTGTAAAGTATAGAGGAGGACAGAGCTGTAGTGTAAAGTACAGAGGAGGACAGAACAGTAGTGTAAAGTACAGAGGAGGACAGAACTGTAGTGTAAAGTATAGAGGAGGACAGAGCTGTAGTGTAAAGTATAGAGGAGGACAGAACTGTAGTGTAAAGTACAGAGGAGGACAGAACTGTAGTGTAAAGTATAGAGGAGGAAAGAACTGTAGTGTAAAGTATAGAGGAGGACAGAGCTGTAGTGTAAAGTATAGAGGAGGACAGAACTGTAGTGTAAAGTATAGAGGAGGACAGAACTGTAGTGTAAAGTATAGAGGAGGACAGAGCTGTAGTGTAAAGTATAGAGGAGGACAGAGCTGTAGTGTAAAGTACAGAGGAGGACAGAACTGTAGTGTAAAGTATAGAGGGGGACAGAACTTTAGTGTAAAGTATAGAGGAGGACAGAGCTGTAGTGTAAAGTATAGAGGAGGACAGAGGTGTAGTGTAAAGTATAGAGGAGGACAGAGCTGTAGTGTAAAGTACAGAGGAGGACAGAACTGTAGTGTAAAGTATAGAGGGGGACAGAACTGTAGTGTAAAGTATAGAGGAGGACAGAGCTGTAGTGTAAAGTATAGAGGAGCACAGAACTGTAGTGTAAAGTATAGAGGAGGACAGAGCTGTAGTGTAAAGTATAGAGGAGGACAGAACAGTAGTGTAAAGTATAGAGGAGGACATAGCTGTAGTGTAAAGTACAGAGGAGGACAGAACTGTAGTGTAAAGTATAGAGGAGGACAGAGCTGTAGTGTAAAGTATAGAGGAGGACAGAACTGTAGTGTAAAGTACAGAGGAGGACAGAGCTGTAGTGTAAAGTATAGAGGAGGACAGAGCTGTAGTGTAAAGTATAGAGGAGGACAGAACTGTAGTGTAAAGTATGGAGGAGGACAGAAGTGTAGTGTAATGTATAGAGGAGGACAGAACTGTAGTGTAAAGTACAGAGGAGGACAGAACTGTAGTGTAAAGTATAGAGGAGGACAGAACTGTAGTGTAAAGTATAGAGGAGGACAGAACTGTAGTGTAAAGTATAGAGGAGGACAGAACTGTAGTGTAAAGTATAGAGGAGGACAGAGCTGTAGTGTAAAGTATAGAGGAGGAAAGAACTGTAGTGTAAAGTATGGAGGAGGACAGAGCTGTAGTGTAAAGTATAGAGGAGGACAGAGCTGTAGTGTAATGTATAGAGGAGGATGGATCTGTAGTGTAAACTATAGAGGAGGAACAGAGCTGTAGTGTAAAGTATAGAGGAGGACAGAGCTGTAGTGTAAAGTATAGAGGAGGACCAGAACTGTAGTGTAAAGTATAGAGGGGGACAGAACTGTAGTGTAAAGTATAGAGGAGGACAGAGCTGTAGTGTAAAGTATAGAGGAGCACAGAACTGTAGTGTAAAGTATAGAGGAGGACAGAGCTGTAGTGTAAAGTATAGAGGAGGACAGAACAGTAGTGTAAAGTATAGAGGAGGACATAGCTGTAGTGTAAAGTACAGAGGAGGACAGAACTGTAGTGTAAAGTATAGAGGAGGACAGAGCTGTAGTGTAAAGTATAGAGGAGGACAGAACTGTAGTGTAAAGTACAGAGGAGGACAGAGCTGTAGTGTAAAGTATAGAGGAGGACAGAGCTGTAGTGTAAAGTATAGAGGAGGACAGAACTGTAGTGTAAAGTATGGAGGAGGACAGAAGTGTAGTGTAATGTATAGAGGAGGACAGAACTGTAGTGTAAAGTACAGAGGAGGACAGAACTGTAGTGTAAAGTATAGAGGAGGACAGAACTGTAGTGTAAAGTATAGAGGAGGACAGAACTGTAGTGTAAAGTATAGAGGAGGACAGAACTGTAGTGTAAAGTATAGAGGAGGACAGAGCTGTAGTGTAAAGTATAGAGGAGGAAAGAACTGTAGTGTAAAGTATGGAGGAGGACAGAGCTGTAGTGTAAAGTATAGAGGAGGACAGAGCTGTAGTGTAATGTATAGAGGAGGATGGATCTGTAGTGTAAACTATAGAGGAGGAACAGAGCTGTAGTGTAAAGTATAGAGGAGGACAGAGCTGTAGTGTAAAGTATAGAGGAGGACAGAACTGTAGTGTAAAGTATAGAGGAGGACAGAACTGTAGTGTGAAGTATAGAGGAGGACAGAGCTGTAGTGTAAAGTATGGAGGAGGACAGAACTGTAGTGTAAAGTATAGAGGAGGACAGAGCTGTAGTGTAAAGTAAAGAGGAAGACAGAGCTGTAATGTAAAGTATAGAGGAGGACAGAGCTGTAATGTAAAGTATAGAGGAGGACAGAGCTGTAGTGTAAAGTAAAGAGGAGGGACAGAGCTGTAGTGTAAAGTATAGAGGAGGACAGAACTGTAGTGTAAAGTATAGAGGAGGACAGAGGTGTAGTGTAAAGTATGGAGGATGACAGAGCTGTAGTGTAAAGTATAGAGGAGGACCAGAACTGTAGTGTAAAGTATAGAGGAGGACAGAACTGTAGTGTAAAGTACAGAGGAGGACAGACCTGTAGTGTAAATTACAGAGGAGGACAGAGCTGTAGTGTAAAGTACAGAGGAGGACAGGGCTGTAGTGTAAAGTACAGAGGAGGACAGAGCTGTAGTGTAAAGTACAGAGGAGGACAGAGCTGTAGTGTAAAGTATAGAGGAGGACAGAGCTGTAGTGTAAAGTATAGAGGAGGACAGAACAGTAGTGTAAAGTATAGAGGAGGACATAGCTGTAGTGTAAAGTATAGAGGAGGACAGAACTGAAGTGTAAAGTATATAGGAGAACAGAACTGTAGTGTAAAGTATAGAGGAGGACAGAGCTGTTGTGTAAAGTATAGAGGAGGACAGAGCTGTAGTGTAAAGTATAGAGGAGGACAGAACAGTAGTGTAAAGTATAGAGGAGGACAGAGCTGTAGTGTAAAGAAGAGAAGGAGGACAGAACTGTAGTGTAAAGTATAGAGGAGGACAGAACTGTAGTGTAAAGTATGGAGGAGGACAGAGCTGTAGTGTAAAGTATAGAGGAGGGACAGAGCTGTAGAGTAAAGTATAGAGGAGAGACAGAGCTGTAGTGTAAAGTATAGAGGAGGTCAGAGCTGTAGTGTAAAGTATAGAGGAGGACAGAGCTGTAGTGTAAAGTATAGAGGAGGTCAGAGCTGTAGTGTAAAGTATAGAGGAGGACAGAACTGTAGTGTAAAGTATAGAGGAGGACAGAGGTGTAGTGTAAAGTATGGAGGATGACAGAGCTGTAGTGTAAAGTATAGAGGAGGACCAGAACTGTAGTGTAAAGTATAGAGGAGGACAGAGGTGTAGTGTAAAGTATGGAGGATGACAGAGCTGTAGTGTAAAGTATAGAGGAGGACCAGAACTGTAGTGTAAAGTATAGAGGAGGACAGAACTGTAGTGTAAAGTACAGAGGAGGACAGACCTGTAGTGTAAATTACAGAGGAGGACAGAGCTGTAGTGTAAAGTACAGAGGAGGACAGGGCTGTAGTGTAAAGTACAGAGGAGGACAGAGCTGTAGTGTAAAGTACAGAGGAGGACAGAGCTGTAGTGTAAAGTATAGAGGAGGACAGAGCTGTAGTGTAAAGTATAGAGGAGGACAGAACAGTAGTGTAAAGTATAGAGGAGGACATAGCTGTAGTGTAAAGTATAGAGGAGGACAGAACTGAAGTGTAAAGTATATAGGAGAACAGAACTGTAGTGTAAAGTATAGAGGAGGACAGAGCTGTTGTGTAAAGTATAGAGGAGGACAGAGCTGTAGTGTAAAGTATAGAGGAGGACAGAACAGTAGTGTAAAGTATAGAGGAGGACAGAGCTGTAGTGTAAAGAAGAGAAGGAGGACAGAACTGTAGTGTAAAGTATAGAGGAGGACAGAACTGTAGTGTAAAGTATGGAGGAGGACAGAGCTGTAGTGTAAAGTATAGAGGAGGGACAGAGCTGTAGAGTAAAGTATAGAGGAGAGACAGAGCTGTAGTGTAAAGTATAGAGGAGGTCAGAGCTGTAGTGTAAAGTATAGAGGAGGACAGAACTGTAGTGTAAAGCACAGATGAGGGACAGAGCTGTAGTGTAAAGCACAGAGGAGGGACAGAGCTGTAGTGTAAAGCACAGAGGAGAGACAGAGCTGTTGTGTAAAGCATCGACGTGTCCATGCCCCAAACCATAACTGAGAGGGTTATTGTAGAGGTCGGGGAGGAGGAGGAGGGTGAATAAGAGGAGGAGGAGGATGAATAAGAGGAGAAAAAAGAAGAGAAGGAGGAAGTAGACAAGGAGGAAGAAGAGTACCTACAGGTTTAGGTTTGAGGTAATCTTTGAAGGTCCCAGAGATCCCAGGATAGACATTTTTATATATTTGACCAGGGGGTCAGATGTAGAGAACTTCTAGTAAGATGGTGGCCGGGCTGGTGAACAGTACAGGATCTTTGAAGGGTCCGGGCAACAGATCCTGGAGATTGTCAGATCCTTTAACTCACATATCTGATTCGGGATGTGATGTCAGCTTCTCTGGCTGAAACCATTCCTGAGACAGGGGTAGACCCCTCTCCTGCCTGAGACCATTCCTGGGTCAGGGGACGACCCCTCTCCTGGCTGAGACCATTCCTGAGACAGGGGTAGACCCCTCTCCTGGCTGAGACCATTCCTGGATCAGGGGTAGACCCCTCTCCTGGCTGAGACCATTCCTGATACAGGGGTAGACCCCTCTCCTGGCTGAGACCATTCCTGGGTCAGGGGTAGACTCCTCTCCTGGCTGAGACCATTCCTGGGTCAGGGGTAGACCCCTCTCCTGGCTGAGACCATTCCTGGGTCAGAAGTAGACCCCTCTCCTGGCCGAGACCATTCCTGGCTCAGGGGTAGACCCCTCTCCTGCAGAGACCATTCCTGAGTCAAGGGTAGACCCTTCTCCTTGTTAAGACCATTCCTGAGTCAGGGATAGACCCCTCTTCTGGCTGAGACCATTCCTGGCTCAATGCTAGACCCCTCTCCTGGCAGAGACCATTCCTTAGTCAAGGGTAGACCCCTCTCCTGGCTGAGACCATTCCTGAGTCAGTGGTAGACTGCTCTCCTGCCTGAGACCATTCCTGAGACAGAGGAGGACCCCTCTCCTGGCTGAGACCATTCCTGGGTCAGGGGTAGACCTCTCTCCTGGCGGAGACCATTCCAGGGTCATGGGTAGACCTCTCTCCTGGCTGAGACCATTTCTGGGTCAGGGGTAGACACCTCTCCTGGCTGAGACCATTCCTGGGGCAGGGGTAGACCTCTCTCCTGGCTGAGACCATTCCTGAGTAATTGGTAGACCGCTTTCCTGGCTGAGACCATTCCTGGGTCAGGGGTAGACCCCTCTCCTGGCTGAGACCATTCCTGGGGCAGGGGTAGACCTCTCTCCTGGCTGAGACCATTCCTGAGTAAGGGGTAGACCGCTTTCCTGGCTGAGACCATTCCTGGGTCAGGGGTAGACCCCTCTCCTGGCTGAGACCATTCCTGGGTCATATGTAGACCCCTCTCCTGGCCGAGACCATTCCTGGCTCAGGGTTAGACCCCTCTCCTGGCTGAGACAATTCCTGGGTCAGGGTTAGACCCCTCTCCTGGCTGAGACCATTCCTGGGTCATGGGTAGACACCTCTCCTGGCTGAGACCATTCCTGGCTCAGGGGTAGACCCCTCTCCTGGCGGAGACCATTCCAGGGTCAGGGGTAGACCCCCTCTCCTGGCTGAGACCATTCCTGGGTCATGGGTAGACACCTCTCCTGGCTGAGACCATTCCTGGGTCATGGGTAGACACCTCTCCTGGCTGAGACCATTCCTGGCTCAGGGGTAGACCCCTCTCCTGGCGGAGACCATTCCAGGGTCAGGGGTAGACCCCCTCTCCTGGCTGAGACCATTCCTGGGTCATGGGTAGACACCTCTCCTGGCTGAGACCATTCCAGGGTCAGGGGTAGACCCCTCTCCTGGCGGAGACCATTCCAGGGTCAGGGGTAGACACCTCTCCTGGCAGAGACCATTCCTGGCTCAGGGGTAGACCCCTCTCCTGGCGGAGACCATTCCAGGGTCAGGGGTAGACCCCCTCTCCTGGCTGAGACCATTCCTGGGTCATGGGTAGACACCTCTCCTGGCTGAGACCATTCCTGGGTCAGGGGTAGACCCCTCTCCTGGCGGAGACCATTCCAGGGTCAGGGGTAGACCCCTCTCCTGGTGGAGACCATTCCTGGGTCATGGGTAGACACCTCTCCTGGCTGAGACCATTCCTGGGTCAGGGGTAGACCCCTCTCCTGGCGGAGACCATTCCAGGGTCAGGGGTAGACACCTCTCCTGGCAGAGACCATTCCTGGCTCAGGGGTAGACCCCTCTCCTGGCGGAGACCATTCCAGGGTCAGGGGTAGACCCCCTCTCCTGGCTGAGACCATTCCTGGGTCATGGGTAGACACCTCTCCTGGCTGAGACCATTCCTGGGTCAGGGGTAGACCCCTCTCCTGGCGGAGACCATTCCAGGGTCAGGGGTAGACCCCTCTCCTGGTGGAGACCATTCCTGGGTCATGGGTAGACACCTCTCCTGGCTGAGACCATTCCTGGGTCAGGGGTAGACCCCTCTCCTGGCGGAGACCATTCCAGGGTCAGGGGTAGACCCCTCTCCTGGCTGAGACCATTCCTGGCTCGGGTAGACCCCTCTCCTGGCGGAGACCATTCCAGGGTCAGGGGTAGACCCCCTCTCCTGGCTGAGACCATTCCTGGCTCAGGGGTAGACCCCTCTCCTGGCAGAGACCATTCCAGGGTCAGGGGTAGACCCCCTCTCCTGGCTGAGACCATTCCTGGGTCATGGGTAGACACCTCTCCTGGCTGAGACCATTCCTGGGTCAGGGGTAGACCCCTCTCCTGGCGGAGACCATTCCAGGGTCAGGGGTAGACCCCCTCTCCTGGCTGAGACCATTCCTGGGTCATGGGTAGACACCTCTCCTGGCTGAGACCATTCCTGGGTCAGGGGTAGACCCCTCTCCTGGCGGAGACCATTCCAGGGTCAGGGGTAGACCCCTCTCCTGGCTGAGACCATTCCTGGCTCGGGTAGACCCCTCTCCTGGCGGAGACCATTCCAGGGTCAGGGGTAGACCCCCTCTCCTGGCTGAGACCATTCCTGGGTCATGGGTAGACACCTCTCCTGGCTGAGACCATTCCTGGGTCAGGGGTAGACCCCTATCCTGGCGGAGACCATTCCAGGGTCAGGGGTAGACCCCTCTCCTGGTGGAGACCATTCCTGGGTCATGGGTAGACCTCTCTCCTGGCAGAGACCATTCCTGAGTAAGGGGTAGACCGCTTTCCTAGCTGAGACCAATCCTGAGTGAGAGGTAGACCTCTCTCCTATGTAAAAATAGAAATGGTCACCTATTCACACCTGGGTGGGTGTAGTGGGTTAGGTAGTGAATGCTCACAAACTCACTTGTAAATCCATGTAAAATAAATTGAACGCCACACAACTTTTTTCAGTTTTCCTTTAGTAGAAATTTCTTGCATATAAACTTAGTTCCAAAAACATTTCCTACAGGAAAAAATGCAAAAAAATCAAACCAATCACCCAGGCGCACCTGTTGCGGACACGCTAGACACTCTCGATGCTGTAGGAATTTTCAGCCCATGCCGGGGCTACCTTCAACTGAACAACCTTCCTCTCACCAAGGGGATCAGAGTGGAGCTTGCGTCCATACTACGACGTTTCGGAGGCCACACCTCCTTTTTTCAAGTATCCCTACCGTGCTCCCATCACCACTTAAATAGGTATACCATTCTCGCGAGAACTTATTTCTAAAAAGGTGAACAACAGAATTAACCCCTTCAGGACGGAGCCCATTTTGGCCTTAAGGACCGGAGCGTTTTGTGCACATCTGACCACTGTCACTTTAAACATTAATAACTCTGGAATGCTTTTAGTTATCATTCTGATTCCGAGATTGTTTTTTCGTGACATATTCTACTTTAACATAGTGGTAAATTTTTGTCGATACTTGCATCCTTTTTTGGTGAAAAATCCGTAAATTTGATGAAAAATTTGAAAATTTAGCATTTTTCTAACTTTGAAGCTTTCTGCTTGTAAGGAAAATGGATATTACGAATACATTTTTTTTTGGTTCACATATACAATATGTCTACTTTATATTTGCATCATAAAATTGATGAGTTTTTACTTTTGGAAGACACCAGAGGCTTCAACGGTCAGCAGCAATTTTCCGATTTTTCACAAAATTTTCAAACTCAGTATTTTTCAGGGACCAGTTCAGGTTTGGAGTGGATTTGAAGAGTCTTCATATTAGAAATACCCCATACATGACCCCATTATAAAAACTGCACCCCCCAAAGTATTCAAAATGACATTCAGTCAGCGTTTTAACCCTTTAGGTGTTTCACACGAATAGCAGCAAAGTGAAGGAGAAAATTCACAATCTTCATTTTTTACACTCACATGTTCTTGTAGACCCAATTTCTGAATTTTTACAAGGGGTAAAAGGACAAAATTTTTACTTGTATTTGTAGCCCAATTTCTCTCGAGTAAGCACATACCTCATATGTCTATGTAAAGTGTTCGGTGGGCGCAGTAGAGGGCTCAGAAGGGAAGGAGCGACAAGGGGATTTTGGAGAGTACGTTTTTCTGAAATGGTTTTTGGGGGGCATGTTACCTTTAGGAAGCCCTTATGGTGCCAGAACAGCAAAAAAAAACCACATGGCATACCATTTTGGAAACTAGACCCCTCGGGGAATGTAACATGGGATAAAGTGAACCTTAATACCCCACAGGTGTTTCACGACTTTTGCAAATGTAAAAAATAAATAAAAAATTTTACCTAAAATGCTTGTTTTCCCCCCAAAATTTTATTTTTAAAAAGGGTAATAGCAGAAAATACCCCTAAAAATTTGAAGCCCAATTTCTCCCGATTCAGAAAACACCCCATATGGGGGTGAAAAGTGCTCTGCTGGCGCACTACAGGTCTCAGAAGAGAAGGAGTCACATTTGGCTTTTTGAACGCAAATTTTGCTCTGGGGGCATGCCGCATTTAGGAAGCCCCTTTGGTGCCAGGATAGCAAAAAAAAACCACATGGCATACCATTTTGGAAACTAGACCCCTCGGGGAACGTAACAAGGGGTTAAGTGAACCTTTATACCCCACAGGTGTTTCACGACTTTTGCATATGTAAAAAAAATTTTTTTTTTTTACCTAAAATGCTTGTTTTCCCAAAAATTTTACATTTTTAAAAAGGGTAAAAGCAGAAAATACCCCCCAAAATTTGTATCACAATTTCTCCCGAGTACGGCGATACCCCATATGTGACCCTAAACTGTTGCCTTGAAATACGACAGGGCTCCAAAGTGAGAGCGCCATGCGCATTTGAGGCCTAAATTAGGGACTTGCATAGGGGTGGACATAGGGGTATTCTACGCCAGTGATTCCCAAACAGGGTGCCTCCAGCTGTTGCAAAACTCCCAGCATGCCTGGACAGTCAACGGCTGTCCGACAATACTGGGAGTTGTTTTGCAACAGCTGGAGGCTCCGTTCTGGAAACAGTGGTGTACCAGACGTTTTTCATTTTTATTGGGGAGGGGAGGGGGGCTGTGTAGGGGTATGTGTTTATGTAGTGTTTTTTACTTTTTATTTTATTTTTTGTGGTAGTGTAGTGTAGTGTTTTTAGGGTACAGTCACATGGGCGGGGGTTCACAGTAGTTTCTCGCTGGCAATTTGAGCTGCAGCAGAAAGTTTGCGGCAGCTCAAATTTGCAGCCAGATACTTACTGTAATCCTCCGCCCATGTGAGTGTACCCTGTACGTTCACATTGGGGGGGACATCCAGCTGTTGCATAACTACAACTCCCAGCATGCCCGTTGGCTGTCGGTGACTGCTGAGAGTTGCAGTTTTGTAACAACTGTAGGCACACTGGTTATGTATCACTGAGTTTGTGACCTAACTCAGTGTTTCACAACCAGTGTGCCTCCAGCTGTTGCAAAACTACAACTCCCAGCATGTACGGTGCATGGTGTACGGTGACTGCTGAGAGTTGTAGTTTGCAACAGCTGGAGGCACACCGGTCGTGAAACACTGAGTTAGGTAAAAAAAAACTGAGTTTCACAACCAGTGTGCCTTCAGCTGTTGCAAAACTACAACTCTCAGCAGTCACCGACAGCCAACGGGCATGCTGGGAGTTGTAGTTATGCAACCACCAGATGCACCACTACAACTCCCAGCATGCACTTTAGCTGTTTGTGCAAGCTGGGAGTTGTAGTTATACAACAGCTGAAGGTACACTTTTCCATAGAAAGAATGTGCCTCCAGCTGTTGCAAAACCATAAGTCCCAGCATGCCCATAAGGGAATGCTGGGAGTTGTGGTGGTCTGCCTCCTGCTGTTGCATAACTACAGCTCCCAGCATGCCCTTTTTGCATGCTGGGAGCTGTTGCTAAGCAACAGCAGGAGGCTGTCACTCACCTCCAACGATCCAGACGCTGCAGGTCAGTCCCGCCGCCGCAGCTGCTCCTGGGGCCCCGATCCCAACAGGGGCGCCGGGGATCGGGGTCCCCAGCACCGGGGGTCGTCTTCCCGCACCCGCTCACGTCCTCCAGAAGAGGGGCGGAGCGGGTGCGGGAGTGACACCCGCAGCAGGCGCCCTGATTGGTCGGCCGGTAATCCGGCCGACGAATCAGGGCGATCGTGAGGTGGCACCAGTGCCACCTCACCCCTGCAGGCTCTGGCTGTTCGGGGCCGTCAGAGACGGCCCCGAACAGCCAGTAATTCCGGGTCACCGGAGACCCGATTGACCCGGAATCGCCGCAGATCGCTGGACTGAATTGTCCAGCGATCTGCGGCGATCGCCGACATGGGGGGACATAATGACCCCCCTGGGCGATATGCCGGGATGCCTGCTGAACGATTTCAGCAGGCATCCGGCTCTGGTCCCCAACCGGCTAGCGGTGGGGGCCGGAATTCCCACGGGCGTATGGATACGCCCTCGGTCCTTAAGGACTCGGGATTCAGGGCGTATCCATACGCCCTATGTCCTGAAGAGGTTAAAATCCTAAAATACATATAAATGGAAAGGACATGAATCTAGGAACAGCATAATAGGATGGTCTCTCACAGGTAAACACTAAAGTTACACGATTCATTTAACCCATTTGGGCTCAATGCATTCAATGTTTCGATCCGGTATGCTTCACGTTGTCATAATCGTTTCTTAACATGACTTTCTATAGAACCTTGTACTTCTTCTATTATCATCCACCGCAATTCACTTCCTCTATGGTTATGTTCAACAGAATGTCTGGCCACTCCCGTCTCACCATATTTACTACTGTCACTCATTGTCTTTTTCTCCAGCGCATTCCGGATTATCGAACGATGTTCCGCATTCCGGAATTTGACTGATCTCCTCGTTTGACCGACATATATCCGGCCGCAAGGGCATTTGAGCAGATACCGTATTTTTCGTCCTATAGGACGCATCGGCGTATACACCCAATTTATAGGTGCAAAATCTAAAAAAATAAAGATTTTGAACCCAATAGTGGTCTTCAACCTGCGGACCTCCAGATGTTAAAAGCGATGATATTGTCCACCCTCTATATGGGACGAAGTTCCCCATTAGAGGCTGGTACAGTTGTGAAACGAAACAAGTTATTTACCGTATTTTTCGCCGTATAAGACGCACTTTTTCTTCCCCAAAACTGGGGGGAAAAAGTCTGTGCATCTTATACGGCGAATACACCCCTATCGCGGCGGTCCCTGCGGCCATCAACGGCCGGGACCCGCGGCTAATACAGGACATCACCGATCGCGGTGGTGCCCTGTATTAACCCTTCAGATGCGGTGATCAAAGCTGACCCCCGCGTCTGAAGGGAAAGTGACACTATCCCAGCTGTTCAGTTGGGCTGTTCGCTACGGAACGTCTCTGCTGCCGGCCGGGTATCCTCGCTCTCCGTCGCCGCCATCACGTCGTTACGCACGCCGACGCACGTACGCGACGACGTGATGACGAGGAAGGAGAGCGCCGGCCATACAGGGGATCCCTGAACGGAGAAGACACCGAGGAGGCAGGTAAGGTCCCTCCCGGTGTCCTGTAAGCACTAACCCGGCTATTCAGTCGGGCTGTTCGGGATCGCCGCGGTGAAATCGCGGCGGTCCCGAACAGCCCGACTGAACAGCCGGGTTAGTGTCACTTTCCCTTCAGACGCGGTGGTCAACTTTGATCGCTGCGTCTGAAGGGTTAATACAGGGCATCACCGCGATCTGTGATGTCCTGTATTAGCTGCGGGTCCCGGCCGTTGATGGCCGCAGGGACCGCCGCCATAGGGGGGTGTATTCGCCGTATAAGATGCACCGACTTTTCCCCCCCAGTTTTGGGGAAGAAAAAGTGCGTCTTATACGGCGAAAAATACGGTAGATAATTTGTTTCGTTTCACAACTGTACCAGCCTCTAATGGAGAACTTCGTCCCATATAGAGGGTGGACAATATCATCGCTTTTAATAAAGCTGGGACAACTTGAACATGCCATACGTGCGAAAGAACCTTTCTTTTTTGTTTGTAAAAATGCTTGTTTAGATTTTTTCTTTCTATCTGCTCTCACCAAACTATTCGCTAAAGATTTTTCCTTTGTGTACGTAAAGCGGGGAGGTTTGCCAAACATTCTGCCAAACTTACCATCAGCTTTCAATATACCCCAGTATTTTTTAATGGTGTTTTTAATTAAGCATGCATGTCTATCTAGTAAATTCGATTCGTCACGAACTTCTCGGCTCGGCAGTTGATGCCTTATCCTGCATAAATTAGTTCAGCTTTCCGGTGCTCCGGTGGGCTGGAAAAGGTGGATACGGTCCTAGGAGACTCTTTCCGGAGCACCTGAAAGCTGAACTCATTTATGCAGGATAAGGCATCAACTGCCGAGCCGAGAAGTTCGTGACGAATCGAATTTACTGTAAGTTCGCTCATCTCTAATGTCTATCATAAGTACCAAGGTAGACAAGATGATCTGTCATCTTTCTTTTGTCTTTCTTTTTTCTCTGTCTAAACTGTTGTCTTGGGATCTCTTGTACTTCATTACCCACTTTTCTAACGTCGTCCTCCTTATATTCCCTTTCCACAAATGTATTAATCAGCATCTCTTTGTTCTTGATATATTCATCCTCTGTACTACAGATACGTTTAGCCCTAATGAACTGGCTCTTTGGGATGCCTTTGAATGTCTGTGGTGTATGAAAGCTCTTTCTATTCAATAGATTGTTTCTATCAGCTTCCTTTTTATAAAGAGTGAACTGGAGTTTGGTCCCCTCCTTATAAATCTCTACATCAAGCTAGTGGATCCTCTGAGGATGGGCTTCCAGAGTGAACTCAATGAGTTCATGACATTTATTTAACCCTTCAACATATTCATCCAATTCGTCCCTGGTTCCCTCCCACAGCATGAACACGTCGTCCACATATCGGACCCATGTGGCGATGTGTCCACTAAGTGGGGGAGAATGGACGAATTGTTCTTCAAATTTAGTCATGAAGATATTGGCGATAGATGGGGCCACTGGGGACCCCATCAACACGCCCTCCAATTGCAGAAAAAAATCTTCTCCAAACCTAAAATAATTTTTAGTCAAGACCATCTCCAGTAGATCCATTAAAAAAAAATTTCGGAGTTGTCCAAGGAAGCATCCTTTGACAATTCCTCTCTTACGGCTATTTTAATATCAAGTGTACAGAGCCAAGTATCCTCCTTGATACACAAATCCTCCACACAATCCAAGAAATCATTAGTGTCACGTAAACAATTCTTTAATCTTTGAACAATTTTCTGTAAAAAAACGTCTACGTAGACAGCCAGAGGGTAGAGTATGGAGTCCACCCAAGAGACAATAGGGCGTCCAGGGGGGGGGGGGGGGGGGACTCCATACTCTTTTGGCCATTGGGCAAAAGGTACAAAATGGGCGTACGAGGGGAATCATTGATCAATGCCCTATGGATATTAGCATCAATAATTCCTGATTCCAATGTTTCGTATAATACACTTTGTATATCCCTTTTAAAAATAGCAGTCGGGTCACCTTCTAGTTTTTTATATACATTTTCATCCATCAATTGATTATTTGCTTTATTTAAATATAACTGCTGATCCCAGAGTACTGTGGCACCCCCTTTGTCGGCCTTCTTTATTATTACTCTATCATCTTTAGCCAAATCGGTAAGAGCTTTTTTCTCTAACAGAGATAGGTTAGAATGTGACTTAGAACTATATAAATCCTTCGTTTTTCGCACACCTCATTCATTACTGCTCTCTGAAAACTGTCCAACAGGGGACAATTCACATTGGGATCAAATTGACAACGTTTTCTCATTGAAAAAGGAATCTCATTCAACATCTCTACACCCATTTCTCCTCTTGATCTATTAACATCATAGAAAAACATTTTTAACCTCAGACTTCTACAGAATTTAAAGAATTCCACCTTAAAGTCAAATTTCTCAAGTTCAAATGTGGGCACAAACCCAAGTCCCTTATTAATTAATTTACTTTGATTTTCAGTAAGTTCTATCGAGGAGATGTTAATAAGTGGCTCGCCACCTTGGCTTCCTGTTTCTTTTTCGCACTCCTTGTCTTTCCTTCCACTACTTCTTGATTTTGATTTTGATTTTTCCTTTCGTTTTTTCCTTTTTGATTTGATCCTAAAAAATCTTTCCTATTCTTCTGGGTTTGAGATGTTGAATTCCTTTCGATTGACCTTGTTTCACTTTCCGATGTAGCAGTGTCCATAGAGTAAACTCTGGGAAAATTCAGATGATTTCTGTGACGAGCCCTGCGTCTTTCTTCTGCCCAAGTGTAGACACGGTCCAATTGATAGTCTCGAGTGTCTCTTTCGAATTTTTGCAACTTTGGAATATCAAACTCTTCAGTTTTGCTAAACTGTCTTCCAAATCTTTTTGTGTTTTTTCGACAATATTCAACGTAATCGAATTTTTAAACTATTTCTAGAGCCATAATTTCACCTTGAATGCCTTGTATCGAAGCTTGAAGATGTTGAACTGTCAGGTACATCAAATCTAGGAAGTGACGGTTACAGATTGCAAACCATTTCTTTTGGTATTCACGGTCGTCTGTGAGTAACACAGGTGTTAATGGACTTTTCAGACCCCTAGGGATCCGCTGGACCTTTAGATATTCAGTGAGCGTTAAAGCATGTAAAAGCAGGCTGCTTCCTTCTTTTTCAATTGCAGTAACCTTTTGACATAATCAACTTTAACACTTCCTTTAACCTGTTAAGGACCCACGGCGTACCTGTACGTCCTGAGTCTGCTCTCGTTCTATAACAGGGGCCACGGCGTGGCCCCACGTCATAGCGGGTCGGGCCGGGACCCGTGGCTAATAACAACGGCCGGGACCCGTGGCTAATAGCGCGTGGCATTGATCGCGGTGCCGCACGCTATTAACCCTTTAGACGTGGCGTTCAAAGTTGAACGCTGTGTCTAAAATGAAAGTGAAACCATGCTGGTTAGCTCAGGGAGCTGTTCGGGATAGCCGCGGCGAAATCGCGGCATCCCGAACAGCTTACATGACAGCCAGAGGATCCCTACCTGCCTCCTCGTTGTCCGATCACCGAATGACTGCTCAGTGCCTGAGATCCAGGCAAGAGCAGTCAAGCGGCAGAATCATCGATAACTGGTTTCTTATGAGAAACCACTGATCAATGTGAAAGATCAGTGTGTGCAGTGTTATAGGTCCCTATGGGATAACAATGATCTGTGTAAGAGATCAGTGTGTGCAGTGTTATAGTCTCCTATGGGAGCTATAACACTGCAAAAAAAAGTGAAAACGAGTAAAGATCATTTAACCCCTCCCCTAATAAAAGTTTGAATCACCCCCCTTTTCCCATAAAGAAAAAAAAACTGTGTAAATAAAAATAGACATATGTGGTATCGCTGCGTGCGTAAATGTCCGAATTATTAAAAATATATCGTTAATTAAACCACACGGTCAATGGCGTACTCGCAAAAAAATTCCAAAGTCCAAAATAGCGCATTTTTGGTCACTTTTTAAATCATGAAAAAATTTATAAAAAGCGATCAATAAGTTCTATCAATGCAAAAATACCGTACCACAAAAAACTTCAGATCACGGCTCAAAAAATGAGCCCTCATACCGCCCCATATGCAGAAAAATAAAGTTATAGGGGTCAGAAGATGACAATTTTAAACGTATACATTTTCCTGCATGTAGTTATGATTTTTTTCCAGAAGTGCGACAAAATCAAACCTATATAAGTAGGGTATCATTTTAACCATATGGACCTACAGAATAAAGAGAAGGTGTCATTTTTACCGAAAAATTTACTGTGTAGAAACGGAAGCCCCCAAAAGTTACAAAATAACGTTTTTTTTTTTTAATTTTGTCTCACAATGATTTTTTTTTCCGATTTTTGGGTAAAATGACTGACGTCATTACAAAGTAGAATTGGTGGCACAAAAAATAGGCCATCATATGGATTTATAGGTGAAAAATTGAAAGAGTTATGATTTTTTAAAGGTAAGGAGGAAAAAACAAAAAAATGCAAAAACTGAAAAACCCCGGGTCTTTAAGGGGTTAAGGTTACTCAACGAAAAGCCAGCTGATTGTGCCGATGCCAATATGCTGTTCCTTTCCCCTTCAGTGAAAGCAAATATGTCTGCGTTTTTGTCCGTACTTTTAGCGATTGCATCAAAGGACATTTTAACAACCTTTTCTAGGTAAAGTCCAAAGTTCACAAACAAAATGTTAGGTGATCGGTGACCGGGAGCACAACAAGATCCAATGTAAAAGTAGAAATGGTCACCTATTCACACCTGGGTGGGTGTAGTGCGTTAGGTAGTGAGGGCTCAAAAACTCACTTGTAAATCAATATGAAATAAATTGAACGCCACGCAACTTTTTTCAATTTTCCTTAATTGCTTTAGTAGAAATTTCTTGCATACAAACATAGTTCCAAAAACATTTCCTACCGGAAAAAATGTAAAGAAATCAAATCAATCACCCAGGCGCCCCTGTTGCGGACACGCTAGACACTCTCGATGCTGAATTTTCAGCCCATGCCGGGGCTACCTTCAACTGAACAACCTTCCTCTCACCAAGGGGATCAGAGTGGAGCTTGTGTTGACACTACGACTTTTCGGAGTCCACATCTCATTTTTCAAGTATCCCTACCGTGCTCCCATCACCACTTAAATAGGTATACCATTCTCGCTAGAACTTATTTCTAAAAACGAGAACAACAGAATTAAAATCCTAAAATACATATAAATGGAAAGAACATGAATCTAGGAACAGCATAATAGGAAAGAAACAATTAAGAAACGATTATTACAACGTGAAGCATACTGGATCGAAACATTGAATGCATTGAGCCCAAATGGGTTAAAAGAATCGTGTAACTTTAGTGTTTACCTGTGAGAGACCATCCTATTATGCTGTTCCTAGATTCACGTTCTTACCATTTATATGTATTTTAGGATTTTATTTCTGTTGTTCACCTTTTTGGAAATAAGTTCTCGAGAGAATGGTATACCTATTTAAGTGGTGATGGGAGCACGGTAGGGATACTTAAAAAAGGAGGTGTGGCCTCCGAAACGTCGTAGTATCGACGCAAGCTCCACTCTGATCCCCTTTGTGAGAGGAAGGTTGTTCAGTTGAAGGTAGCCCCGGCATGGGCTGAAAATTCCTACAGCATCGAGAGTGTCTAGCGTGTTTGCAACAGGTGCACCTGAGTGATTGATTTGATTTTTTTGCATTTTTTCCTGTACGAAATGTTTTTGGAACTATGTTTATATGCAAGAAATTTCTACTAAAGAAATTAAGGAAAATTGAAAAAAGTTGTGAGGCGTTCAATTTATTTTACGTAGACCCCTCTCCTGGCTGAGACCATTCCTGTCAGTGGTAGACCGCTCTCCTGGCTGAGACCATTCCTTGGTCAGGGTTAGACCCCTCTCCTGGCTGAGACCATTTCTCAGTCAGTGGTAGATCGCACTCCTGGCTAAGACCATTCTTGAGACAATGGATGACCCCTCTCCTGGCAGAGACCATTTCTGAGTAAGGGTAGACCGCTCTCCTGGCTGAGACCATTCCTGTGTAAGTTGTGTACGTGGTAGACCCCTCTCCTGGCTGAGACCACTCCTGTGTCCGTGGTATGCCGCTCTCCTTGCTGAGGCCATTCCTGGGTCAGGGTTAGACCCTTCTCCTTTCTGAGGCCATTCCTGAGTCAGTGGTAGATCGCTCTCCTGGCTCAGACCATTCCTTAGACAGGAGTAGATCCCTCTCCAGGCAGAGACCGTTCCTGAGTAAGGGGTAGACCGCGCTCCTTGCTGAGACTGTTCCTGGGTCAGGGGTAGACCCCTCTCCTGGCTGAGACCATTCCTGTGTCAGTGGTAGACTGCTCTCTGGGCTAAGACCATTCCTGAGACAGGGGTAGACCCCTCTCCTGGCTGAGACCATTCCTGGGTCAGAAGTAGACCCCTCTCCTGGCACAGACCATTCCTGAGACAGGGGATGACCCCTCTCCTGGCCGAGACCATTCTTGTGTCAGTGGTAGACCTCTCTCATGGCTGAGACCATTCCTGGGTAAGGGGTAGACCCCTCTTCTGACTGACACCATTCCTGTTTCAGTGGTAGACTGCTCTCCTGGCTGAGACCATTCCAGGGTCAGGGTTAGACCCTTCTCCTGGCTCAGACCATTCCTGACTCAGTGGTAGATCGCTCTCCTGGCTAAGACCATTCCTGAGACAGGGGACAACCCCTCTCCTGGCTGAGACTATTCCTGGGTCAGGGGTAGACCCCTCTCCTGGCTGAGACCATTCCTGGGTCAGGGGTAGGCCCCTCTCCTGGCGGAGACCATTCCTGGGTCAGGGGTAGACCCCTCTCCTGGCTGAGACCATTACTGGGTCAGGAGTAGACCCCTCTCCTGGCACAGACCATTCCTGAGACTGGGGTAGACCTCTCTCCTGGCAGAGACCATTCCTGAGTAAGGGTAGACCCCTCTTCTGGCTGAGACCATTCCTGTTTCAGTGGTAGACTGCTCTCCTGGCTGAGACCATTCCAGGGTCAGGGTTAGACCCTTCTTCTGGCTCAGACCATTCCTGAGTCAGTGGTAGATCACTTTCCTGGCTAAGACCATTCCTGAGACAGGGGACAACCCCTCTCCTGGCTGAGACTATTCCTGGGTCAGGGGTAGACCCCTCTCCTGGCTGAGACCATTCCTGGGTCAGGGGTAGGCCCCTCTCCTGGCTGAGACCATTCCTGGGTCAGGGGTAGACCCCTCTCCTGGCTGAGACCATTCCTGGGTCAGGAGTAGACCCCTCTCCTGGCACAGACCATTCCTGAGACTGGGGTAGACCTCTCTCCTGGCAGAGACCATTCCTGAGTAAGGGTAGACCCCTCTCCTGGCTGAGACCACTCCTGTGTCCGTGGTATGCCGCTCTCCTTGCTGAGGCCATTCCTGGGTCAGGGTTAGACCCTTCTCCTGGCTGAGACCATTCCTTAGACAGGGGTAGATCCCTCTCCAGACAGAGACCGTTCCTGAGTAAGGGGTAGACCGCCCTCCTAGCTGAGACCATTCCTGGGTCAGGGGTAGACCCCTCTTCTGGCTGAGACCATTCCTGTGTCAGTGGTAGACTGCTCTCCTGGCTGAGATCATTCCTGGGTCAGGGTTAGACCCTTCTCCTGGCTCAGACCATTCCTGAGTCAGTGGTAGATCGCTCTCTGGGCTAAGACCATTCCTGAGACAGGGGACAACCCCTCTCCTGGCTGAGACCATTCCTGGGTCAGATGTAGACCCCTCTACTGGCTAAGACCATTCCTGGGTCAGATGTAGACCCCTCTACTGGCTAAGACCATTCCTGGGTCAGGGGTAGACCCCTCTCCTGGCTGAGACCATTCCTGGGTCAGAAGTAGACCCCTCTCCTGGCACAGACCATTCCTGAGACAGGGGATGACCCCTCTCCTGGCCGAGACCATTCCTGGTTCAGGGGTAGACCCCTCTTCTGGCTGAGACCATTCCTGTGTCAGTGGTAGACTGCTCTCGTGGCTGAGACCATTCCTGGGTCAGGGTTAGACCCTTCTCCTGGATCAGACCATTCCTGAGTCAGTGGTAGATCGCTCTCCTGACTCAGACCATTCCTTAGACAGGGGATGACCCCTCTCCTAGCTGAGACCATTCCTGGGTCAGATGTAGACCTCTCTCCTGGCTAAGACCGTTCCTGGGTCAGGGGTAGACCCCTCTCCTGGCTGAGACCCTTCCTGGGTCAGAAGTAGACCCCTCTCCTGGCTAAGACTATTCCTGTGTCAGTGGTAGACCGCTCTCATGGCTGAGGCCATTCCTGGGTCAGGGGTAGACCCCTCTTCTGGCACAGACCATTCCTGACACTGGGGTAGGCCCCTCTCCTGGCTGAGAACATTCCTGAGACAGGGGTAGGCCCCTCTCCTGGCTGAGACCATTCCTGAGAGTCAGGGGTAGACCCTTCTCCTGGCTGTGACCATTCCTGACTCAGGGGTAGACCCCTCTCCTGGCTGAAACCATTCCTGTGTCAGTGGTAGACCGCTCTCATGGCTGAGACCATTCCTGGGTCAGGGGTAGACCCATCTTCTGGCTGAGACCATTCCTGTTTCAGTGGTAGACCGCTCTCCTGGCTGAGACCATTCCAGGGTCAGGGTTAGACCCTTCACCTGGCTCAGACCATTCCTGAGTCAGTGGTAGATCGCTCTCCTGGCTAAGACCATTTCTGAGACAGGGGACAACCCCTCTCCTGGCTGAGACTATTCCTGGGTCAGGGGTAGACCCCTCTCCTGGCTGAGACCATTCCTGGGTCACATGTAGACCCCTCTCCTGGCTAAGACCATTCCTTGGTCAGGGGTAGACCCCTCTCCTGGCTGAGACCATTCCTGGGTCAGAAGTAGACCCCTCTCCTGGCACAGACCATTCCTTAGACAGGGGTAGGCCCTCTCCTGGCTGAGAACATTCCTGAGACAGGGGTAGACCCCTCTCCTGGCTGGGACAATTCCTGAGAGTCAGGGGTAGACCCTTCTCCTGGCTGTGACCATTCCTGACTCAGGTATAGACCCCTCTTCTTGCTGAGACCATTTCTGGGTCAGGGGTAGACCCCTCTCCTGGCTGAGACCATTTCTGGATCAGGGGTAGACTCCTGTCCTGGCTGAGACCATTCCTGAAACAGTGGTAGACCACTCTCCTGGCTGAGACCATTCCTGAGACACGGGACGAACCCTCTCCTGGCTCAGACCATTCCTGAGACAGGGGTAGACCCCTCTCCTTGCTGACACCATTCTTGGGTTAAGGGTAGACCCCTCTCCTGGCTGAGACCATTCCTGGGTCAGGGTTAGACCCCTATCCTGGCTGAGACCATTCCTGAGTCAGTGGTAGATCGCTCTCCTGGCTGACACCATTCCTGGGTTAAGGGTAGACCCCTCTCCTGGCTGAGACCATTCATGGGTCAGGAGTTGACCCCTCTCCTGGCTCAGGCTATTCCTGAGACAGGGGTAGGCCCCTCTCCTGGTTGAGAGTATTCCTGGGTCAGGGGTAGACCGTGCTCCTGGCCTAGACTATTCCTGAGTCAGGGTGTGGCAGTGTGGCAAGGAAAGGGTGTATTTCCCTTGCTAACTCTGGAGAATCCACCTGTGGCCTGATTAATGAGGTATCAGGAAGGGGAAGTGTGTTTAAAAGGAAAGGAAACAGAATAGTTGGGGCTCTCCCTTGGAAACAGTATGCTGGCTGTTAGAGGGGGAGACACACGGGCCCTGTTTAGGTAACACGCAGAAGGCGCTGCGAGTGGTCCAAGAAGTGGTGTGAACTGTGAGTAACAGGTTGCAGGAGACACATGTTTAACTGGCTGAGGGTAGCTCACCAGTTCATAGTCAGGGCATGCTGATATGTGTAGTCAGTGACCAGACGGTCTAGGACTTTATTTTGTTCCTGTTTATGTTTTGTTTTACCTGAAACCTGTGGAAATAAAGCTGTCGAGGAGCCAGACTTGTATGAGGAACTGTGGTCTGCTGTGTTATTGTGAGGAACGTGTCCCGTGGCAAGTGACCAGGACGATCCCAGAGCTAATCCCCAAAACGGTTCGTCACACAGGGGTAGACCCCTCTTCTGGCTGAGACCATTCCTGAGAAAGGGGTAGCCCCCTCTCCTGGCTGAGACCATTCCTGAGACAGGGGTAGACCCCTCTCCTGGCTGAGACCATTCCTGAGAGAGGGGACAACCCCTCTCCTGGCTGAGACCATTCCTGAGACAGGGGACGACCCCTCTCCTGGCTGAGACCATTCCTGGGTCAGAAGTAGACCCTTCTCCTGGCTGAGAACATTCCTGAGACAGAGGTAGACCGCTCTCCTGGCTGAGACCCTTCCTGAGACGGGTAGACCCCTCTTCTGGCTGAGACGATTTCCGAGTCAGGGGCAGACCCCTCTTCTGGCTGAGACCATTCCTGAGTCATGGGTAGACCACTCTACTGGCTGAGAACATTCCTGGGACAGGAGTAGACTCCTTTCCTGGCTGAAACCATTCCTGAGTCAGGGGTATACCCCTTTCCTGGCTGAGACCATTCCTGAGTCAGGGGTAGACCCCTTTCCTGGCTGAGACCATTCCTGAGTCAGGGTTAGACCCCTCTGCTGGCGATCAAGGATTTTGCTCTGAAGAAACTGGTCCGGATGGCATATATATGTATGGTATAAGACCTTTAACTCCTTAAGGACTGATGGTGTACCTGTACTCCCTGAGTCCGCTCCCGTTCTATAACGCGGGGCCACAGCAGGTCGGGCCTGGCCTCTAACAAGGCCGGGATATCTGGCTAATAGCGCGCAGCACTGATCGCGGTGCCACGCGCTATTAACCCTTTAGACGCAGCGTTCAAAGTTGATCGCCATGTCTAAAGTCAAACTAAAACTTTGCCGGTTAGCTCAGGGGGCTGTTCGGGATCGCCGCAGCGAAATCATGGTGTCCCGAACAGCTGTAGGACACGAGGTTCCCCTTACCTGCCTCCTGGTGTCCAATCGCCGAATGACTGCTCAGTGCCTGAGACCCAGGCATGAGTAGTCAAGCGGCAGAATCATCGATCAATGGTTTGCTATGAGAAACCATTGATCAATGTAAAAGATCAGTGTGTGCAGTGTTATAGTCTCCTATGGGATAACAATAATCAGTGTATGCAGTGTTATAGCCCCCTATGGAATAACAATGATCAGTGTAAGAGATCAGTGTGTGCAGTGTTATAGTCTCCTATGGGATAACAATGATCAGTGTGTGCAGTGTTATAGTCTCCTATGGGATAACAATGATCAGTTTAAAAGATCAGTGTGTGTAGTGTTATAGTCTCCTATGGGATAACAATGATCAGTGTAAGAGATCAGTGTGTGCAGTGTTATAGCCCCCTATGGGATAACAATGATCAATGTGTGCAGTGTTACAGTCTCTTATGGGATAACAATGATTAGTGTAAGATCAGTGTGTGCAGTGTTATAGTCTTCTATATATATAACACTGCAAAAAAAACAAAGTAAAACAAAAAGTGAATAAAGATCACCCTAATAAAAAAATCACCCCCCTTTTCCCATAAAAAAAAAAAAACTGTATAAATAAAAATAAACATGTTGTATCCCCGCATGTGGAAATGCCCAAATCATAAAAATATATCATTAATTAAACTGTACGGTCAATGGCGTATGCGCCCAAAAAATTCCATAGTCCAAAATAGCGTATTTTTGGTCACTTTTTATTTAATGAAAAAATGAATAAAAAGCAATCAAAAAGTCCAATCAATACAAAAATTTCAGATCACGGCGCAAAAAATCAGCCCTCATACCGGCCTGTACGTGGAAAAATAAAAAAAGTTATAGGGGTCAGAAGAGGACAGTTTTAACGTATAAATTTTCCTGCATTTAGCTATGATTTTTTCCAGAAGTGCGACAAAATCAAACCTATATAAGTAGGGAATCATTTTAATCGTACGGACCTACAAAATAAAGATAATATGTCATTTTTACCAAAAAATTTACTGCGTAGAAACAGAAGCCCCAAAAATTTACAAAATTGTGTTTTTCCTTCAATTTTGTCACACAATTATTTTTTTTTCAGTTTCTCCGTAGATTTTTGGGTAAAATGACTGCTGTTATTACAACGTAGAATTGGTGACACAAAAAATAAGCCATCATATGGATTTTTAGGTGCAAAATTGAAAGTGTTATGATTTTTAAAAGGTAAGAAGGCAAAAACGAAAGTGGAAAAATGCTCAGTCCTTAAGGGGTTAAGGACCAAGCCCATTTTCACCTTAAGGACCAGAGCGTTTTTTGCACATCTGACCACTGTCACTTTAAGCATTAATAACTCTGATGCTTTTACTTTTCATTCTGATTCCGAGATTGTTTTTATGTGACATATTCTACTTTATGTTAGTTTATTTTCGTAAATTTTAAACTCTCAGCTTATAAAGGAAAATGGACATCCCAAATAAATGATATATTGATTCACATATACAATATGTCTACTTTATGTTTGTATCATAAAGTTGAGATGTTTTTACTTTTGGAAGACATCAGAGGCTTCAAAGTTCAGAGGCTTCAAAGTTTTTTACAAAATTTTCAAAATCGGAATTTTTCTAAGTGACATTCAGTAAGTGTGTTAACCTTTTAGGTGTTTCATAGGAATAGCAGCAATAAGCTATGAGTGAAGGAGAAAATTCAAAATCCTCATTTCTCGGTTGGAACCACTGGGCGACACAGAACCGTGGGTATATGCTCTTGCCACTAGGAGGCGCTGACACTACACATACAAAGAAAAAAGTCGGCCCCTCCTGGCAGGATATACCCCGCCTACTGACCCTGAGCTAATCAGTTTTAGCTTATGTTAAGACACTCCCAGACAGGTAGAGGAAGCCGCTGCTTGGAATGATCCCCTTCTCCAGGAACACAGGTTGGTTCCAGCCGACCGTCCAACTCCCGATCGGAGGACACGAAAGCGGCCACTCCCGATCAGCAAATCAGTCGAACTCCTCCCATAGCTAGAAAATACGAAAGCGCTGTCCCAATAGTAATTCCCCCCACAAACGAGACCAGCTCCGTCTTGAGGGTCAACAGGTGTCACGATTCGGCTTACGGGTTGTGGATCCGCTGTGTCAGCGAGGGATTGGCGTGGACCGTGCTAGTGGACCCGTTCTAAGAGGCTACTGGTTTTCACCAGAGCCCGCCGCAAAGCGGGATGGTCTTGCTGCGGCAGTAGCAACCAGGTCGTATCCACTAGCAACGGCTCAACCTCGCTGACTGCTGAGAAGGCGTGGGACAGAAGGACTAGGCAGAGGCAAGGTCAGACGTAGCAGAAGGTCGGGGGCAGGCGGCAAGGTTCGTAGTCAGAATGGATAGCAGAAGTTCAGGTACACAGGCTTTGGACACACTAAACGCTTTCACTGGCACAAGGCAACAAGATCCGGCAAGGGAGTGCAGGGGCAGTGAGCAGATATAGTCTGGGAGCAGGTGGGAGCCAATTAAGCTAATTGGGCCAGGCACCAATCATTGGTGCACTGGCCCTTTAAGTCTCAGAGAGCTGGCGCGCGCGCGCCCTAGAGAGCGGAGCCGCGCGCGCCAGCACATGACAGCAGAGGACCGGGACGGGTAAGTGACCTGGGATGCGATTCGCGAGCGGGCGCGTCCCGCTGTGCGAATCGCATCCCCGACGGCCATGACAGTGCAGCGCTCCCGGTCAGCGGGACTGACCGGGGCGCTGCGGGGAGAGAGGCGCCGTGAGCGCTCCGGGGAGGAGCGGGGACCCGGAGCGCTAGGCGTAACAGTACCCCCCCCCCTTAGGTCTCCCCTTTTCTTTGTCCGGTAACTGCCTCCCCTGGGATGAGGACGCCGGGAAAGAATGGAGGGTTTCCTCAACGGCAGGCAGTACAGCAGGAGTGGGAATGGGGAGGGAGGGCAGAGGGCGAAGCCTGGCACGGGGCAGTGTGACACAAGGACGGGGGCCATGAGGAGGCACTGAGGTTTGCCTGACGGGACTGGGAGGGGGGGAGAGGCACTTCCTATGGCAGGCAGAGTCCCAGTTCTTGATCTCCCCGGTGGTCCAATCAAGGGTGGGGGAATGAAGCCGGAGCCATGGCAGACCGAGGAGGACCTCAGAGGTACAGTTGGGTAGGACGAAGAGCTCAATCACTTCGCGATGGGGTCCGATACACATCAGGAGGGGTTCTGTGCGGTAACGCACAGTGCAATCCAGTCTGACTCCATTGACCGCGGAAATGTAGAGCGGCTTGACGAGACGGGTCACCGGGATGCGGAATTTATTCACAAAAGATTCCAAAATAAAATTCCCGGAGGCACCAGAGTCCAAGCAGGCCACGGCTGAGAGGGAGGAGTTGGCTGAAGGAGAAATCCGCACGGGCACCGTGAGACGTGGAGAAGCAGACTTAGAACCAAGAGACGCCACACCCACGTGAGCTGGGTGCGTGCGTGCGTTTCCCAGACGTGGAGGACGGATAGGGCAATCCACCAAGAAATGCTCGGTACTGGCACAGTACAGACAAAGATTTTCTTCCCTACGGCGATTCCTCTCTTCCTGGGTCAGGCGAGACCGATCCACTTGCATGGCCTCCTCGGCGGGAGGCCCAGGCGTAGACTGCAAAGGATGCTGTGGGAGAGGTGCCCAGAGATCTAAGTCTTTTTCCTGGCGGAGCTCTTGGTGTCGCTCAGAAAAACGCATGTCAATTCGGGTAGCCAAATGGATGAGTTCTTGCAGGTTGGCAGGAATCTCTCGTGCGGCCAGCACATCCTTGATGCGACTGGATAGGCCTTTTTTAAAGGTCGCGCAGAGAGCCTCGTTATTCCATGATAACTCGGAAGCAAGAGTACGAAATTGGATGGCGTACTCGCCCACTGAAGAATTACCCTGGACCAGGTTCAACAGGGCAGTCTCGGCAGAAGAAGCTCGGGCTGGCTCCTCGAAGACACTCCGGACTTCAGCGAAGAAGGCCTGGACTGTGGCTGTGGCAGGATCATTGCGGTCCCAGAGCGGTGTGGCCCAAGACAAGGCCTTTCCTGAAAGAAGGCTTACTACAAACGCCACCTTAGACCGTTCTGTAGGAAACAAGTCCGACAACATCTCCATATGCAGGGAACACTGAGACAAAAATCCACGGCAGAGTTTAGAGTCCCCATCAAATTTGTCCGGCAGGGACAAGCGGAGGCTAGGAGCGGCCACTCGCTGCGGAGGAGGTGCAGAAGCTGGCGGAGGAGATGGTTGCTGCTGTAGCAGAGGCAGAAGTTGCTGTAACGTGGCGGTCAACTGCAACAGCTGCTGTCCTTGTTGGGCAATTTGCTGCGATTGCTGAGCGACCACCGAGGGAAGGTCAGCGAGACTTGGCAGCGGCACCTCAGCTGGATCCATGGCCGGATCTACTGTCACGATTCGGCTTACGGGTTGTGGATCCGCTGTGTCAGTGAGGGATTGGCGTGGACCGTGCTAGTGGACCGGTTCTAAGAGGCTACTGGTTTTCACCAGAGCCCGCCGCAAAGCGGGATGGTCTTGCTGCGGCAGTAGCAACCAGGTCGTATCCACTAGCAACGGCTCAACCTCGCTGACTGCTGAGAAGGCGTGGGACAGAAGGACTAGGCAGAGGCAAGATCAGACGTAGCAGAAGGTCGGGGGCAGGCGGCAAGGTTCGTAGTCAGAATGAATAGCAGAAGTTCAGGTACACAGGCTTTGGACACACTAAACGCTTTCACTGGCACAAGGCAACAAGATCCGGCAAGGGAGTGCAGGGGCAGTGAGCAGATATAGTCTGGCAGCAGGTGGGAGCCAATTAAGCTAATTGGGCCAGGCACCAATCATTGATGCACTGGCCCTTTAAGTCTCAGAGAGCTGGCGCGCGCGCGCCCTAGAGAGCGGAGCCGCGCGCGCCAGCACATGACAGCAGAGGACCGGGACGGGTAAGTGACCTGGGATGCGATTCGCGAGCGGGCGCGTCCCGCTGTGCGAATCGCATCCCCGACGGCCATGACAGTGCAGCGCTCCCGGTCAGCGGGACTGACCGGGGCGCTGCGGGGAGAGAGGCGCCGTGAGCGCTCCGGGGAGGAGCGGGGACCCGGAGCGCTAGGCGTAACAACAGGAATGAATTGAATGGGGCTACCTGCCTGGTATTTATGCAGGTCTCCACCAGGTGAACACTCCCCTAGGGGACCTGATGGAAGACTGTAAAACATAGCGGACAGTAGCCAATCGCAGTGGCTTTAACATAAGCCTTCCCACTTTACCCATACCTCCCTCCTCTCTATCCCCCAGACAACTGGGAAGAAATCCAATTATCTCCCAGGACAAAGAAATCCAATGTTCTCCCAGGACGAAGAAATCCAATTATCTCCCAGGATGAAGAAATCCGATTATCTCCCAGGACAGAGACAATCGCCATCCCAGAACACAACAAGAAAACACATTGAAACATATAAAGGACGAATTAGAAGGCGGGCGGCTGCTTCCAGTGGTGTTTGGTAGATAAAGGGTCCGTTTTTAGTTCCATTGGATTTGTACCGAGCACTGCTGATTTTTCCTCGGGTCCCAAAAACGTCCGCCGTCTCGTGGTGGGCGAACGAAGACCACCCATACGAATGGAATGGAGAGGTGTCTGCGGTTAACCACAACGTTCTAATTGGGGCCAAGAGGGTAACCAGCAGATGGATGCCATCACAGCTTAGTGTCATAGGAGGCAGATACAGGTCTGGAGCTCTGTCCAGACCTGGTCTTCTTTTTTGTTTTTCAGTTAGGGCTTGTGTTAGGTTCATTTATCCTTTTATTTTCTTGTTTTTAGGTGGGAGTTCAAGAGCATGGTGCTACCTGTTCCCCCATATGCGGCTAAGGGGCATGAGGCATAGAGTATGCCTGGGGTTGCACCTTGGGTCCAGGTACCCCTATTTCCCCTGCTCGTCACGCTGTTGCAGCCTGACGTGATGCAGGTGTCTAAAAAGCTGGCTGAAGACGTCTTTAGGTAAGTATAGCGAGTATAGGGTAAGTATCTATTGGGGGTCATTTTCCAACAATGAAGGCTGTCCTAGGCAGAGAGAGCCTCCCCCCATGGACTGTTAGCCCCTCCCCTCTTCTCTTCTGCTTCGTGGGCTGCAGCTGCTCCTGGTCTCCTCAGCCCCAGCACTCCAGCCTATCTTCTGCTCTGGCTTCTACCAGCGGGACACAGAACTGGTGAGGTTGCTCCATTTTCTTTTTGCTGACTACTTTTGCTAGCTGTTATGTCAGACCCCAGACCCAACCCCAAAGAGAGGTGACCGCCCGGGTCACTTATTATACTTGTGTGAGCTGTAAGACCAAAATTCCTGAATGCACCTGCTCCGCCTTCTCCTCCAAGCTCGCAATGCCGTCTGTCTCGGTATCTCAAGATGTTCACCTGGAATGTGTGGGATCCGTCCCTTCCCCAGAGTGGGTTTCTTTCGGTACCCAGTCGATTTCTTAACTGGCCAGGGTCTCCAAACAGTGGCTTCTGCCTTGGAGCAGTCTTCCCTGCGTGCTTTTCCCAGGGAGTCTCGTTCTGTATTCAATGCGCTCACAAGCGCTCTAAAGGTTAATTACCTCTGGCTCTTCTCCAGAGTCACGCACTCGGGATAGACACTCTTCCCGCACGTCTCGTTCCTCTTCCCCAGTTCTCCGGCAGCGCCCCCTATCCAGGGGCCGTTCTCTAGGTCGTCATCATCATAGGTCTCCGTCTCTTTGTTCCAGGTATCACACTCCTCCGTCCAAAGCTACCTCCGCAGGTTCCCACACCCCAGGGGAAATAGTGGATGACGGGTCGGAATCCACCTCGGATCATGAAGACCACTCTGCAGTGTCTGACATGGTGGATGTTTTGGTGTCAGCCATCAGGGACACTTTTCATCTGGAGGACCCAGGAACTTCAGATCCTGATCCGGAAGTTTCCTTTCACCACTCTCGGCATACTCCCAAGGCTTTCAGTTCTCATGCGGAATTTGATGCATTGTTGGACGTGGCTTGGAAGCACCCGGACAGACGCCTTCAGGGAACCAAGATGATTCAAGCTCAGTTTTCCTTTCCTCCGGACCTGGTTGCCAAGTGGACGGTGCCGCCTGCGGTTGATCCTCCAGTCTCCCGCCTGTCCAAATCCACTACTCTGCCTCTTGCAGATGCAGCATCACCTACAGACAAGAAGATTGAGAACTTGGTGAAATTTGCCTTCGAAGCGGCAGGGTTGTCCTTGCTTCCCACCTTTGCTTACGCTTGGGTGGCCAAGGCTGTTTCGGTTTTGTCTTCCCAACTTCGCCAGGGTATCCTTTCGGGTGCTTCCCGGGAGGACTTGGCGGATGTTGCTCGCCAGCTCTCTCGGTCCAGTGATTTTCTCTGCTCAGCAGCCTTGGAGTCCGCTCGTTGCACGGCTTTTGCTTCAGGTAATTTGGTTGCCATTCACAGCTCCATTTGGCTGAAGGCATAGGATGCTGATGCTGCCTCAAAAAGATCACTAACAGAGTTGCCCTTCTCCGGCTCCCTGCTCTTTGGGAAATGGCTAGATTAAATTATTTCCGAAGCTATGGGGGGTAAGAGTTCTCTGCTTCCGCAGAACAAGTCTCGTCGCTCCGATCCCTGACGGCAGACGACTTCCTTTCAGCCATTTGCACCGGGTCGTCCTCCCAAACTCCCAAGCTTGCAAAGCCCCTTCCTTCAAGGCACGTCCTTCCCGGAAGTCTGGCAATCGCTCCGGTGGTTTCTCTGCCAAGTCTGGTACCCATAAGCCTTCCTCTTCCTGAAGGGGCGCCCCCACCCAAGTCTACATCTCTGGTGGGAGGTAGTCTGTCTTTTTTCCGGGACATTTGGCTAGCTGAGGTTCAGGACTCTTGGGTACGGGACATCTTTTCGGAGGGTTATCGGATAGAATTTGCTTCCATCCCGAGGGATCGCTTCTTCTGATCCCACCCTCCTCGTTCCCCTCCCTCAGGGAGTGATATTACCAATTCCACCAGGGGAGCGTTTTTCAGGGTTCTACTCAAACCTCTTCGTCGTTCCCAAGAAGGAGGGCACTGTCTGTCTCATTCTGGACCTCAAGTTACTCAACCGCCACTTGCGACTACGTCACTTTCAAATGGAGTCTCTCCGCTCCTTAGTGGCCTCCATGGACCAGGGGGAGTTTCTTTCTTCGGTGGACATCCGGGATGCCTACGTTCACATCCCTATTTTTCCGGCCCATCAGCATTTTCTTCATTTCGCTGTCCCGGCGGGTCACTTTTAATTTGTGGCTCTTCCTTTTGGCTTAGCTACGGCTCCCAGGGTCTTCACCAAGGTCATGGTGGCGGTAATTGCCATTCTTCGGAGTCGGGGTATCTCAGTTCACCCCTACCTGGATGAACTTTTGATCAAGGCCCCGTCCCAGTCCCAAAACCTGGAGAGCCTTCATCTCACTTTACAGACACTGTCCTCTTTCAGCTGGGTGATCAACCAAGAGAAGTCTAACCTGTCCCCATCCCAGTCTCTGATATTTCTTGGTCTCCTTTTTCGACACGGCAGCAGCCCGTGTTTGCCTTCCGTTTGACAAATGGCACTCTCTACAGCAGGGCATCCAGCACCTGCGACGTCCCTCCCTGATTCCAATTAGTTTCTGCCATGGAGGCTGTTCCCTTCGCCCAGTTTCATTATCGCCCCCTCCAGCTGGCCATTTTGGCCAGGTGGGACAAGTCTCCGTTATCCCTGGATCTGCGGATCCTTTTGCCCCCAGCTGTTTGGCGATCTTTTCTTTGGTTGCTCCATTCTCCCCTCCTTCTTCAGGGGAGGTCCTTCCTTCCCCTCCACTGGCAGATAGTTACGACCGATGCGAGTCTCCAGGACTGGGGGTGTGTGTTTCAGGACCTGATGGTCCAGGGTCGCTGGTCTCCTCCAGAAGCTTGCCTTCCCATAAATCTCCTGGAGCTCCGGGCCATCTTTCTTTGTCTCCTCCACTGGGAGTTCCTCCTTCAGGATCTGCCAGTCCGGGTTCAGTCGGACAACGCGACGGCTGTTGCATACATCAATTGCCAAGATGGCACGCGAAGTAGCTTGGCGATGGAGGAGGTCTCCAGGATTCTGATCTGGGCCGAGGCTCGAGTTCCCGCTCTCTCTGCAATCCACATTCCGGGTGTAGAGATTTGGGAAGCGGACTCTCAGCCACTCTTCGGCGGTTCTGGGGGAGTGGTCTCTCGATCGGGCGGTGTTTGCATAGATCTGCGATCTCTGGGGGACCCCGGACGTGGATATCTTTGCGTCTCGCCACAACAACAGGGTTCCCCGCTTTGTGGCAAAGTCGCGAGACCCTCTGGCGGCAGACGCTCTAGTCATTCCGTGGTCGTCCTTCCGTCTTCCTTATCTCTTTCCACCTCTCCCTCTCCTGCCCAGGGTTCAGCGGAAACTCAAGGCGGAGGGCTTTTCCACCATTCTGGTGGCTCCAGACTGGCCCAGAAGCGCGTGGTACAGAGACGTGATACGGCTGGTTACCGACATACTGCTGCATCTTCCACTTCGCCCAGATCTGCTCTCCCAGGACCCTCTCTGCCACCCCAGTTTACTGTCGCTGTATTTGACAGCGTGGCAGTTGAAAAAGCGGTTTTGAGGGCTCTGGGGTTTTCCTCCGGGGTGATTTGCACCATGCTTCGAGCACGAAAGCCCTCCTCTGCCAGGATTTACCACCGCACTTGGAAGGCTTATTTCAGGTGGTGTGAGGCGCAGTCTGTATCCTTTCCGCGCCTTCTTGCTTTTCTGTAATCTGGGTTGGATCAGCATTTGACCCGCAGCTCTCTTAAGGGTCAAGTGTCTGCTCTTTCTATTCTGTTCCAACGGCAGTTGGCTTCTAATCCTCATGTCCGCACTTTTCTGCAGGGTGTGGCCCCCATGCGGCACCACCTTTCAGGTCTCCCACTCCTCCTTGGGACCTCAACCTGGTGTTTGTGGCTTTTAGGGGAAGCTCCGTTCGAACCTCTTCGGGACGCTTCTCTTCGCATCCTTTCGTGGAAGGTCGCCTTTCTCATCGCTATCACTTCCAGAAGGGTCTCTGAGTTGGTGTCTATTTCCTGTCACTCTCCTCTTTTGGTCCTTCATCAGGACAAGGTAGTTTTTCGGCCACCTCCCTCCTTTTTGCCCTAAGTGGTTTCCCCCTTTCATGTGAACGAAGAGATTGTTCTTCCTTCTTTTTGTCCGGCTCTTTCCAAGGCTAAGGAGCGTTCCCCTACACTGCCTGGATGTTGTTTGGGTGGTTCAGATCTATCTTTCGGTCACCTCCTCTTTTCGGCAGGGTGACTCCTTCTTTGTGATTCCAGAGGGTAGTCCCAAGGGTCTTCCAGCTACCAAGGTGACCATTTCGCAGTGGATCCGGTCTGCCTTTTTGGAATCGTACCGTCGAAAAAGGGAAGGTCCCGCCCTTTTGGGTGACTGCGCATTTCACGCGTTCCGTTGGGGCTTCTTGGGCTCTCCACAATAGGGCTACAGCCCTGCAAGTCTGCAAGGCGGCCACCTGGTCGTCCTTGTACACTTACACCAAATTCTATTGCATGTTCTTGTAGACCAATTTTCTTACATTTTACAGGGGGTAAAAGGAGAAAAGCCCCCCAAAATGTGTAACCAAATTTCTCTCGAGTAAGGAAATATCTCATATGTGGATGTAAAGTGTTCGGCGGGAGCAGTAGAGGGCTCAGAAGGGAAGGAGCGACAATGGGATTTTGGAGAGTGAGTTTTTCAGAAATGGTTTTTGGGGGCATGTCACAATTAGGAAGCCCCTATGGTGCCAGAACAACAACAAAAAACACATGGCACATTATTTTGGAAACTACACCCCTCAAGGAACATAACAAGGGGTCCAGTGAGCCTTAACACCCCACAGATGTTTCATAACTTTTCGTTAAAATCGGATATGTAATTGAATTTTTTTTTTCATTAAAATGCTGGTTTCCCCCCAAATTTTAAATCTTTACAAGGGGTAATAGGAGAAAATGCCCCCCAAAATGTATAACTCCATCTCTTCTTAGTATGGAAATACCCCATGTGTGGGCGTCAAGTGCACTGCGGGCGCACTACAATGCTCAGAAGAGAAGGAGTCACATTTGGCTTTTGGAAAGCAAATTTTGCTGAAAGGGTTTTTTGGGGGGCATGTCACATTTAGGAAGCCCCTATGGTGCCAGAACAGCAAAAAAAAAACAACTACATGGCATACTATTTTGGAAACTACACCCCTCAAGACACGTAACAAGGGTGAGCCTTAACACCCCACAGGTGTTCATTAAAGTGGGATGTGAAAGGGAAAAATTTGATTTTTTTTTTTTACACTAAAATGCTGGGATTACCCCAAATTTTTCATTTTCACAAGGGGTAACAGGAGAAAATGTCATTGTAAATTTTTAAATACATTTCTTTGGAGTAAGGACATACCTCATATTGGGATGTAAACAGCTCTGCGGGTGCACACCGGTCACAGAAGAGCAGGAGCGCAGTCAGGGGCCTTGAGCATTTACATAGCTGCCTATAGAGCCAGAACAGTGGGACCCCCCCTCAAGGACCGTTACATGGGGTACACTAAGTGGGGTACAGTGGGCCGTAAAATGATAAAATAGGTTATGTTCCCAGAATGATGACCCAGAGCATAGCCAAAACTAAAAAAATATGCCCACCCGAAACCCTATGCTCTGAATCATCATTCTGGGAATGTGATGTGTGTGGCCGTCCCTAACCTGTTGCCTCAAATGCCGCTCAGGTGGAGAGAGAGCGCTGCGCATTTGAGGCAGCATAAAAAAGTCCCCGATGATAGTAACTCAGTGACCCATGACCCATTTTTGGAAAAAAATACCCCTAGAGGTCTTTTTTTTTTTTTTTTTTTAAAGAAAGATTTTTTGGGCAATTTAGTGTTTTATGGGGTTAAAACTTGGAAAGTACTCTGGTCTTGATACATTGGGGTCAAATTCTTGAAAATTTTAATGAAGAGGAAAAATGTAGGGCTCCATGGAAGTGTGATACTCCCTGAAGCAATCCTTAATGCAGAGGCCCGGATGATCGAGGCAAATGTCACATTGAGTGGTGGTGTCCTTCTGTATCCCCCTCTTCTCCTTCCGTATCCCCCTCTTGTCCTTCCGTATCCCCCTCTTGTCCTTCCGTATCCCCCTCTTCTCCTTCCGTATCCCCCTCTTGTCCTTCCGTATCCCCCTCTTGTCCTTCCGTATCCCCCTCTTGTCCTTCCGTATCCCCCTCCTGTCCTTCCGTATCCCCCTTTTGTCCTTCCGTATCCCCCTTTTGTCCTTCCGTATCCCCCTCTTGTGACACACTCTGCATCTTTTCTGGGATCGTCCCTTCTTTCCAGTGTGGGGGACTTCACCTGGAAAGTGTTGGCCTGGGACGATCCTGGCCCCTATAACTTCAGTTCCTTGGGAACTCCGGCCTGCTATTTCCCGGTCGCCAAAGATCAGGACCTTTAGGACTTCTTCTTGGAACTGGAGGAATGTCCCTGTGTTGCCAGCGTTCTGGGACAGTACAAAAAGTTGTACATGGCAACCTGTACCAAGTAGACGCAACTTTTTTGTACCATATCCGTGTTTTCCGCATGGCGTTATATGGCTTGAGGACTTGATCAGAAAGATCAACTCCCCCCATATACCGATTGTAGTCCAGAATACAATCGGGCTTGAGGACCGTTGTTGTGGTACCTCGCACAGGGACCTGCCATTACCATGAATTGTGGTCCTTATACCTGACCAGCAACGGTTTTCATGGGTAAGGGCACGGCACTCACCCTTGGGCATAGGTGTCTGGATCAAATTTAGAGGGATGCCTCTCTGGTTCCTTCGCACGGTCCCACAAGTGGATGTGGATCTGGCAGCGAGAGATGGGAAGAGAGGGATGCTGGTATAAAAGTTATCCACGTACACGTGGAAACCCTTATCCAGCAATGAGTGCACAAGGTCCCAAAGGAGTTTACCACTAACACCCAGACTGGGGGGACATTCTGGGGGTTCAATACCCCGCAACCTGTCCCTGTACTGGAAACTCACCCTGCACTAACAGCACCTCTTCAGCCCCTCAAAAGATCCAACAGATATTCACAGAGGGGGGGGTCCTTTGCCGGCTGCTATTGGTCAGACGATCATCCGACCAATTGCAGTGATACTGGGGAGGTGACGGGATTGCCACCTCCCCTAGCTACAGGAGGTGATTGGTGGTGTATAGTTCACCGCCGATCACCTTCTAGTTCCGGGTCATCGGGTCACACGTGACCCGGATGACTAATCGCCGCAGATCGCCCGTGTGAATTCACCAGCGATCGCCGACATGGGGGTCTCAGGACCCCCTTGAGCATTGTCACAGGATACCTGCTGAATGATTTCAGCAGGCATCCCGTTCCACGCCCGGCAGGGACCGAAATTCCTACGGGCGTACAGGTACTCCCTGTGTCCTTAACCTCTTAAGGGAGGCTGGGAGGAAGACCGGAGGACGCGGCAGGGGACGGGGGAGTGCTGGGGCCCGGCCCCAGTACTTACCTCGTCCCTGAAGACCCGGATCCCGGCGATGAAGACGGCGGCGGCGACAGGCGAGTTCCTCTTCAGCCGCGGTCGGACCCTTTACAGCAATGCACGTTGCTGTAAAGCCCTTGGCGTCTGGGCATGCTGGGAGTTGCAGTTTTGCAACATCTGGAGGTCCGCAGTTTTGGGACCACTGTGCCCTTCCAGATGTTGCAAAACTACACATCCTCAGCATGCCCTTACTGTCCAGGCATGCTGGAAGTTGTAGTTCTGTAACATCTGGCCCTTCAGATGTTGCAGAACTACAACTCCCAGCATGCCTGGACAGTTTTGGCATACTGGGAGTTGTAGTTTTGCAACATCTGGAAGGGCACAGATTGGGAACCACTGTATTAGTGGTCTGCATACTGTAGTCCTCCAGATGTTGCAAAACTACAACTCCAAGCATGCTGGGAGTTGTAGTTCAGCAACATCTGGCTCTAAAGATGTTGCCGAACTACTACTCCCAGCATGCCTGAGAATGCTGGGAGTTGTGGTTTTACAACAACTGGAGGCACACTGGTTGGGAAACATTGTCTGTTTCCTAACTCAGTGTTTCCCAACCCGTGTGCCTCCAGCTGTTGGAAAACTATAACTACCAGCATGCACTGATAGACTGTGCATGCTGGGAATTGTAGTTTTGCAACAGCTGGAGGTCCCCCCCCCCCCCCCTGTGTATGTACAGGGTACATTCACATGGGCAGGGGGCTTACAGTGAGTATCAGGCTGCAAGTTTGCGATGCAGCAAATTTTGCGTGGCAGCTCAAACTCGCAGCGGGAAACTCGCTGTAATCCCCCGCCCGTGTGACTGTACCCTAAAAACACTACACTACACTAACACAAAATAAAATAAAAAGTAAAAAACACTACATATACACATACCCCTACACAGCCCCCCTCCCCAATAAAAATGAAAAACGTCTGGCACGCCACTGTTTCCAAAATGGAGCCTCCAGCTGTTGCAAAACAACAACTCCCAGTATTGCCGGACAGCCGTTGACTGTCCAGGCATGCTGGGAGTTTTACAACAGCTGGAGGCACCCTGTTTGGGAATCACTGGCGTAGAATACCCCTATGTCCACCCATATGCAAATCCCTAATTTAGGCCTCAAATGCACATGGCGCTATCACTTCGGAGCCCTGTCGTATTTCAAGGCAACAGTTTAGGGCCACATATGGGGTATCGCCGTACTCGGGAGAAATTGTCTAACAAATTTTGGGGGGCTTTTTCTCCTTTCACCCCTTATGAAAAGGTGAAGTTGGGGTCTATACCAGCATGTTAGTGTAAAAAAATAAATTTTTTACACTAACATGCTGGTGTTGCCCTATACTTTTCATTTTGACAAGAGGTAAAAGGGAAAATAGCCCCCAAAATTCGTAATGCAATTTCTCCCGACTACGGAGATACCCCATATGTGGGCGCAAAGTGCTCTGGGGGCGCACAACAAGGCCCAGAAGGGAGAGTGCACCATGTACATTTGAGGTGATTTGCACAGGGGTGGCTGATTGTTAATGCGGTTTTGACAAAGGCAAAAAAAAAAAAAAAACACATGTGACCCCATTTCAGAAACTACACCCCTCACGGAATGTAATGAGGGGTGCAGTGAGAATTTACACCCCACAGGTGTCTGACTGATCTTTGGAACAGTGGGCTGTTGCAAATTAAAAATTTTCAACAGCCCACTGTTCCAAAGATCTGACAGACACCAGTGGGGGGGTAAATGCTCACTGTACCCCTTGTTACGTTCCTAAAGGGGTCTAGTTTCCAAAATGGTATGCCATGTGGGGGTTATTTTGCTGTCCTGGCACCATAGGGGCTTCCTAAATGCAACATGCCCCCCGAGCAAAATTTGCTCTCAAAATGCCAAATATGACTCCTTCTCTTCTGAGCATTGTACTTCGCCCGTAGTGCGCTTCAGGTCAACTTATGGGGTACCTCCATACTCAGAAGAGATGGGGTTACAAATTTTGGGGGTATGTTCTGCTATTAACCCTAGCATAAATGTGAAATTTGGGGGAGAAACACACATTTTAGTGAAAAAAAATATATTTTTTTACGTATGCAAAAGTCGTGAAACCCCTGTGGGGTATTAAGGCTCACTTTATTCCTTGTTACGTTCCTCAAGGGGTCTAGTTTCCAAAATGGTATGCCATGTGGGTATTTTTTGCTGTCCTGGCACCATAGGGGCTTCCTAAATGTGACATGCCCCCGAGCAAAATTTGCTCTCAAAAAGCCAAATATGACTCCTTCTCTTCTGAGCATTGTAGTTCGCCCGTAGTGCACTTCAGGTCAACTTATGGGGTACCTCCATACTCAGAAGAGATGGTGTTACAAATTTGGGGGGGTATTTTCTGCTATCAGGCCAAGACATTTCATTGGGTGAACCATAAATACCTACTGAGATGGTCTACAGGGAGGTTTGTAGATTGGCTGAAAACTAGAGGATTTCCCGTTGGTCTGGCCGCTCTTTTGTTTTTGGGGTCTGGAGTTACTCAGGGATGTCCTTTGAGCCTGCTACTATATGTGTTTATGATTGACCCATTCCTTAGGAGGGTTGATCGTGGGTTCTCTCTGGGTACTATCCTGCAGGGAAGGGTTTGGACCTTTGTATCAAGGAATGTAAGACAGGAGGGCGAGTGAAGGACCCTCATACACCTCACGGATATCTTACACCACCCAGGCTCTGAAGGCGATATGTCAATAGGGAAGCCCCTGCCACCCAGGGAACACCCAGGTCGAGATCTGCAGGAGAGTGGAGTCTTTTAGACTCTAGACGGATCCCAAAGTTTTGGGACTTGGCCATGTGCTGCCTTTAGAGGAAACTATATGTGCGGGACAACTTAAAGTGCAGTAAACCCAATGAATGTGGATGACCCCGGTGGAAACACGCTGGAAAGTATGGGCCACTTCCTACCTCTTTGCCCCTTTTTTTATAGGGTGGGGGCCTCTATTGGCTGGAGACAATTTGCCGGGCGGGCGTAGGGGGCCGAGATCAGTGCCCACTATCCACCTGTGTGAAAAGTCTTCTTCAAGATGGAGGTCTGTAGGGACATCACTGGTGACTTCGGGAAGATCAGCTCTTTGGAGTATGGCCGTCTGGGCACTGGAAGGGCTTGGTCAGGGTTATCACGTCGGTCTTTGCTGATATAGGTATATAAGGGGCTATAGGTTAGGTTGGGCGAGGGTTAATATACAGTGGGGATCTAACGTTTGGACACCCCAGGTAAAAAATGTTATTAATATGCATAAAGAAGCCAAGGAAAGATGGAAAAATCTCCAAAAGGCATCAAATTACAGATTAGACATTCTTATAATATGTCACCAAAAGTTACATTTTATTTCCATCATTTACACTTTCACAATAACAGAAAACAAAAAAATGGCGTCTGCAGAAGTTTGGGCACCCTGCAGAGTTTATAGCATGCACGGCCCCCTTTGTGAAGCTGAGACCTGCCAGTGTCATGGATTGTTCTCAATCATCATCTGGGAAGACCAGGTGATGTCAATCTCAAAGGCTTTAAATGCCCAGACTCATCTGACCTTGCCCCAACAATCAGCACCATGGGTTCTTCTAAGCAGTTGTCTAGAAATCTGAAACTGAAAATAGTTGATGCTCACAAAGCTGGAGAAGGCTATAAGAAGATAGCAAAATGTTTTCAGATGTCAAAATCCTCTGTTCGGAATGTAATTAAGAAATGTCAGTCATCAGGAACAGTGGAAGTTAAAGCAAGATCTGGAAGACCAAGAGAAATATCAGACAGAACAGCTCGCAGGATTGTGAGAAAAACAATTCAAAACCCACGTTTGACTGCACAATCCCTCCAGAAAGATCTGGCAGACACTGGAGTTGTGGTTCACTATTCCACTATAAAGAGATACTTGTACAAATATGGTCTTCATGGAAGAGTCATCAGAAGAAAACCTCTTCTACGTCTTCACCACAAAAATCAGCATTTGAACTTTGCAAATGAACATATAGAGAAACCTGATGCATTTTGGAAACAAGTTCTGTGAACCGATGAGGTTAAAATTGTATTTTTTGGCCGGAATGAGCAAAGGTACGTTTGGAGAAGAAGGGGAACAGAATTTAATGAAAAGAACCTCTGTCCAACTGTTAAGCATGGGGTGGATCAATCATGCTTTGGGGATGTATTACAGCCAGTGGCACAGGGAACATCTCACGAGTAGAAGTAAAAATGGATTCAATAACATTTCAGCAAATTTTGGATGCTAACTTGATGCCATCTGTGAAAAATCTGAAGTTAAAGAGAGGATGGCTTCTACAAATGGATAATGATCCTAAACACACCTCTAAATCCACAGGGGATTACATCAAGAGGCGTAAACTGAAGGTTCTGTCATGGCCTTCACAATCTCCTGACCTCAACATAATTGAAAATCTATGGATAGACCTTAAAAGAGCAGTGCGTGACAGACAGCCCAGAAATTTCAAAGAACTGGAAGACTTTTGTAAGGAAGAATGGGCAAAGATACCTCAAACAAGAACTGAAAGACTCTCGGCTGCTACAAAAAGCGTTTACAAGCTGTGATACTTGCCAAAGGGGGCAGTACAAGATATTAACTCTGCAGGGGGCACAAACTTTTGCAGACGCCATTTTTTTGTTTTCTGTTATTTTGAAAGTGTAAATGATGGAAATAAAATGTAACTTTTGGTGACATATTATAAGAATGTCTAATCTGTAATTTGATGCCTTTTGGAGATTTTTCCATCTTTCCTTGGCTTCTTTATGCACATTAATACAAATTTCTACCTGGGGGGCCCAAACTTTTGATCCCCACTGTAAGTCACATGTTTGACCTGGACTAAGCTAGTTGGAGCCATCAAAAATGGACCGGAACTCTCATGGTCAGATGATGGTGGTTCTGTCTAGTGTGGTGGTCACGGTGATGTTGTGGGTAGTAGTCCTTGAAGTGAAGTGTCACGTAGCTCAGTAGTGCACCCTCCTTGTGTAACTTAAAGGGGTACTCCCCTGGAAAGCATTTTTTTTATTTTTTATTTAATTCAACTGGTGCCAGATAGTTAAACAGATTTGTAAATTACTTTAAAAAAAAAATCTTAACCCTTCCAGTACTTATCAGCTGCTGTATGCTCCACAGGAAGTTCTTTTCTTTTTGAATTTCTTTTCTGTCTGACCACAGTGCTCTCTGCTGACACCTCTGTCCATGTCAGGAACTGTCCAGAGTACAAGCAAATCCCCATTGCAAACCTCTCCTGCTCTGGACAGTTCCTGACATGGACAGAGGTGTCAGCAGAGAGCACTGTGGTCAGACAGAAAAGAACTTCCTGTGGAGCATACAGCAACTGATAAGTACTGGAAGGATTAAGATTGTTTAATAGAAGTATTTAGAAAATCTGTATAACTTTTTGGCACCAGTTAATTAAAAAGAAAAAAAAAACGTTTTCCACCGGAGTGCCCCTTTAAGTGAGACAGGAGCTGAAAAACTAACCGCACTTGGCTAGGCAAAGGCTCTCAACGAACTAGAGCAGTGGTCTCCAGACTGTGGACCTCCAGATATTGCAAAACTACAACTCCCAGCATGCCTGGACAGCTGTAAGCAACAGCAACATCTAGAGCAGTGGTCTTCAACCTGCGGACCTCCAGATGTTGCAAAACTACAACTCCCAGCATGCCCGGACAGCCGTCGGCTGTCCGGGCATGCTGGGAATTGTAGTTTTGTAACATCTGGAGGTCCGCAGGTTGGAGCCCACTGATCTAGAGGTTTAAAGGGGTACTCCGCCCCTAGACATCTTATCTTCTATCGAAAGGATAGGGGATAAGATGTCAGATTGCTGGGGGTCCTGCCGCTTGAGACCCCCGTGATCTCGGCTGCAGCACCCACCTGTTGCGACTTCCGGCAGCGCTGGAGGCTCTCGTCCTAACGCCTCACGACCACGGTGATGGGAGATCGTGACGTCATGACTCCGCCCCCGTGTGACATCCTGCCCCGCCCCCTCAATGCAAGGTGACTTGCATTAAGGGGGCGGGGCATGACATCACACGGGGGCGGAGTCGTGATGTCACAATCTCACGTCACCGTGGTCGGGAGCCAAAGCCTCCAGCGTTTCTGTAAGCCGCAACAGGTGGGTGCTGCAGCCGAGATCACGGGGGTCCCCAGCGACGGGACCCCCGAGATTTGACATCTTATCCCCTATCCTTTGGATAGGGGATAAGATGTCTAGGGGCGGAGTACCCCTTTAAAGTTTGTAGGCCACTGAACCACAGCAATGTGAGGAAGAGAAGGGCAGGACTTGGAACAGAATCCTGCATTCATTGGTCGGGAGTCTTACATGTGACTAGATCATTTATCAGCCGCTCCCCATCAATAATCCTTTAGATGCTGTCATCAATCAACCCGATCAATGCCGGGGGTCCGATGAGCTATAAAGGTGACGGAGGGTCCCCTTACTCCGACCTCGGGATCACTGATCCATTGATGCAGCCTATTACAAAAAAAAAGAGTAATGCATTTATTTGGTATCGCTGCGCGCGCAACTGTCCGGCCTATTAAAATATAAAGTTTATTATCCCGCACGGTGAACGGCAGATATGTAAAAAAAAAAGACGAAATACCCAAAATGCAGGTTCCTGGTCACATATATACATATATATAAAGTTATTAAAAACGACCTAAAAGTCCCATAAAAACAATAACGGTCCCGATAAAGACTACATATAACGGTGCAAAAAAAAAAAATGACCCTCATACTGCCCCCTATACTGAAAAATAATCGAGTTATAGGGGTCAGAGGGGGATTTTAGGTGATTTTGTTTATTGTTCGTTGTAAATTATTTTGGTGGCAGATTATGGAGCCGGATGATGAGATACAAGTGTTTTGGGTTCTGACTATTAATTATTATTATGAGAAGAAATGTGATCGTCAGAGATTTCTATCATTATTATGATTTATAGACAAGAAAATATAGAGCTTACACGCAGCACCCCGTTACCATCAATCCCCGGAGCATGTGTGACGTCACGCTCCGCCCCCTCAATGCAAGTCTATGGGACATCATGCTCCGCCCCCTCAATGCAAGCCTATGGGAGGGGGCGTGACAGCTGTCACGCCCCCTCCCATAGGCTTGCATTGAGGGGCCGGAGCGTGACATCACACAGGGGCGGGGCCGTGATGTCACAATGCTCCGTGATCACCAGTCATCAAACATGCTCAGGGGACTGATGGTAACTGGATGCTGCCTGCAGGATCACGGGGGTCCCCAGCGGCGGGACCCTCGCGATCAGGCATCTTTTCCCCTATCCTTTGGATAGGGCATAAGATGTCTTAGCACCGGAGTACCCCTTTAAACTTACCCATAAATACAGCTCTGATGTGGTGGATTTTTTGGATATAAAGATTCAGAAATCACCAGATGGTTCACTGGCCATCGATGTGTTACCAAAGCCGACGTCTACAAATTCGTCATTGCATTCCACTTCAGCCTGTCACGATGCCGGCTGGCAGGTAGTGGATCCTCTGTGCCAGAGAGGGATTGGCGTGGACCGTGCTAGTGGACCGGTTCTAAGCCACTACTGGTTTTCACCAGAGCCCGCCGCAAAGCGGGATGGTCTTGCTGCGGCGGTAGTGACCAGGTCGTATCCACTAGCAACGGCTCACCTCTCTGGCTGCTGAAGATAGGCGCGGTACAAGGGAGTAGGCAAAAGCAAGGTCGGACGTAGCAGAAGGTCGGGGCAGGCAGCAAGGATCGTAGTCAGGGGCAACGGCAGAAGGTCTGGAAACACAGGCAAGGAACACACAAGGAACGCTTTCACTGGCACTAAGGCAACAAGATCCGGCAAGGGAGTGCAGGGGAAGTGAGGTGATATAGGGAAGTGCACAGGTGAACACACTAATTGGGACCACTGCGCCAATCAGCGGCGCAGTGGCCCTTTAAATCGCAGAGACCCGGCGCGCGCGCGCCCTAGGGAGCGGGGCCGCGCGCGCCGGGACAGAACAGACGGAGAGCGAGTCAGGTAGGGGAGCCGGGGTGCGCATCGCGAGCGGGCGCTACCCGCATCGCGAATCGCATCCCGGCTGGCAGCGGAATCGCAGCGCCCCGGGTCAGAGGACGTGACCGGAGCGCTGCCGCGGGGAGAGTGAAGCGAGCGCTCCGGGGAGGAGCGGGGACCCGGAGCGCTCGGCGTAACACAGCCCACTTGAAAGCAACAATAAGAGCCGTTCCAGTCGGTCAATTTTTGCGTATGAGGAGGATCTGTTCTACGGATGAGGAGGATCTGTTCTACGGATGAGGAGGATATGCTCTACGGATGAGGAGGATCTGCTCTACGGATGAGGAGGATCTGCTCTACGGATGAGGAGGATCTGCTCTACGGATGAGGAGGATCTGCTCTACGGATGAGGAGGATCTGCTCTACGGATGAGGGGGATCTGCTCTACCGATGAGGGGGATCTGCTCTACCGATGAGGGGGATCTGCTCTACCGATGAGGGGGATCTGCTCTACCGATGAGGGGGATCTGCTCTACGGATGAGGAGGATCTGCTCTACGGATGAGGAGGATCTGCTCTACGGATGAGGAGGATCTGCTCTACGGATGAGGAGGATCTGCTCTACGGATGAGGAGGATCTGCTCTACGGATGAGGAGGATCTGTTCTACGGATGAGGAGGATCTGCTCTACGGATGAGGAGGATCTGTTCTACGGATGAGGAGGATCTGTTCTACGGATGAGGAGGATCTGTTCTACGGATGAGGAGGATCTGCTCTACGGATGAGGAGGATCTGTTCTACGGATGAGGCATTTGAAAAACAAAGTAAGGATCGAAGTGAACGATTTTTGGCAAGAGGCCACAGTAAACGTTCAAGGCATATCATAGAGCCAAACATACTAAGAGAGGTAGATACTAATCTACTGATTAATAGAGGGGATAGGAGATAACAAAACCAGATTTATTACTACGTTTAACTGCAATTAGGGAGGTGTTGAAACACCACTGGGGTGTATTATCTACAGACCCAATCTTGGCCCAATTTTTAAAGAGGTACTCTAAGACATCTTATCCCCTATCCAAAGGATAAGGGATAAGATGCCTTATCACGGGGATCCCGCTACTCGTGACCCCCATGATCTTGTGGGCAGCACCCCGTTACAATCAGTCCCCGTGGTCTGATTACTGGCGATCACAGGACCGGAGCATTGTGACGTCACAGCTCCACCCCCGTGTGATGTCACTCTCCGCCCCCTCAATGCAGGCCTATGGGAGGGGGCGTGACGATTGTGACATCACAGCTCCGCCCCCCGTCTGACGTCCCAATTCTCCAACCCCGTGATCGCCAGTCATCAGACCCGGAGCGAACATGCTCTGGGGACTGATGGTAATGGGGTGCTGCGTGCAAGATCACGGGGGTCCCCAGCGGTGGGACCCTCGCGATCAGGCATCTCATCCCCTATGCTTTGGATAGGGGATAAGATGTCTTAGCGCCGGAGTACCCCACCATCAGAAATATCCATGACTGCGAGAAGGCGAAAAAAACCTTAAAGATTCCCTGGTGCGATCCCACTATACAAAAATCATAAAAAATCGATTTGGAGTGACAAAACAGAGAGTAGGGTGTTTTCCGTGTGTGTGTGGGGGGGGGGGGGGGGGGTCGTGCATGCCCAAATATAATGAGTACAGATTCCTTTCATACAGTAAAAGGTGATCGGGAATACAGTAGATCAGTAGATCTCATGTAGTAGCAATAATGTCATTTATTATGATGAACAAACAAGCGATGATCCAGCACTTGCACACGGAGACAGCCTGAGTGAAGATTACTGGACAGAGCTATAACCAACCATACCATCAGACGCGTTTCGAGCGCATGCGTTTGAAACGCGTCTGATGGTATCGTTGGTTTTACCTCTGTCCAGTTATCTTCAATCAAGCTGTCTCCGTTTGCAAGTGCTGGATCATCGCTTGCTTGTTCTGAATTGACTTGTCCTGCTGGGCACAGGATCGGAGCACGGCCTCGAGGTGGTGATCTGGAATTTCTTGTTGTCCTCAGGTGGACATAGGATTAACATCACGTGAATTGAGGATTCGCACCAGGGAACATGTCAGGGACATTATAGGGGCAAAGGAGATAGTGGGTCTGGCCCAGCTAAATAACACTGCCAAGACATTTTAAAATTGCCCATAATTCTGACCCCAAATTCTTACAAATTGGTGGTATAGAGAGAGTGCACTGTGGGATTAGAGGTGGGAATATGAAGAGGATTCTTGCACAGAAGGAAACACGTTGGATGGTGACCCTGGGTACCATGAAGGAAACATGTTGGATGGTGACCCTGGGTACCATGTAGGAAACACGTTGGATGGTGACCCTGGGTACCATGAAGGAAACACGTTGGATAGTGACCCTGGGTACCATGAAGGAAACACGTTGGATAGTGACCCTGGGTACCATGAAGGAAACATGTTGGATAGTGACCCTGGGTACCATGAAGGAAACACGTTGGATGGTGACCCTGGGTACCATGAAGGAAACACGTTGGATGGTGACCCTGAGTACCATGAAGGAAACATGTTGGATAGTGACCCTGGGTACCATGAAGGAAACATGCTGGATAGTGACCTTGGGTACCATGGCCTTTTGCTTCATTTTTATAAGATACAGTGACCCCCCCCCCCCCCCCCCCGACCTACGATGGCCCCCACATACGATAATTTCCACATACGATGCTTTTGTATATCGGGGCCATCGCATAAACGGATATCCGACAGCGCAGACTGCTTCAGCTGCCACCGGATAGCGGTTTACGGTGCCCCGTGTGCTCTGGTGATGGTCTCTTACCTGTCCCCGGCGCTCCGGACCGCCTTCTTCGGGATCCCCTGCATCGCCGCCAGTCTCCATCGTCATCATCAGGTCGCCGCGCACGCCGTCCCGTCATCCAATAGGAGCGGCGTGTGTAGTGACGTCATGACGGCGATAAGGGACGACGATCCCGTGCAGCGGAGACTTTCCAGAGCAGCGGGGACACCCCGGGGACAGCGATGGATGGCGGTGACGGTCCGGAGCGGCGGGGTCAGGTGAGTAGGACTTCCAATATTTAACATTGCACGGATCCCTCAACCTACGATGGATTCAACAAACGATGGTCCATTTGGAACGGATTTCCATCGTATGTTGAGGGACCACTGTACATTCCATCTGCGTTGATTTTTATTTTTGTCTGTCTTTTGACGGGACTGTCATGGATGTGGATGTGGGGGGGGTGGGGGTGATGTGATTTATTTTGTAGTGGGTTTGTGTGTGGAATATGGGGTCTGGGGGGGATGCGGGGGGGGCAGTGGGTGCCACTTATATCTTGGGGCAGCATACACATGATGTCGATATTGACAATTACTAAATGTGGTCTAGTTAATATAATGGCGCCATGACATGCTGTGACTCTATGACATCATCAGTGGTCTAGTTAATATAATGGCGCCATGACATGTAGTGACTCTATGACATCATCTGTGGTCTAGTTAATATAATGGCGCCATGACATGCTGTGACTCTATGACATCATCTGTGGTCTAGTTTATATAATGGCGCCATGACATGCTGTGACTCTATGACATCATCTGTGGTCTAGTTAATATAATGGCGCCATGACATGCAGTGACTCTATGACATCATCTGTGGTCTAGTTAATATAATGGCGCCATGACATGCTGTGACTCTATGACATCATCTGTGGTCTAGTTTATATAATGGCGCCATGACATGCTGTGACTCTATGACATCATCAGTGGTCTAGTTAATATAATGGCGCCATGACATGCAGTGACTCTATGACATCATCTGTGGTCTAGTTAATATAATGGCGCCATGACATGCTGTGACTCTATGACATCATCTGTGGTCTAGTTAATATAATGGCGCCATGACATGCTGTGACTCTATGACATCATCTGTGGTCTAGTTAATATAATGGCGCCATGACATGCTGTGACTCTATGACATCATCTGTGGTCTAGTTAATATAATGGCGCCATGACATGCTGTGACTCTATGACATCATCTGTGGTCTAGTTAATATAATGGCGCCATGACATGCTGTGACTCTATGACATCATCAGTGGTCTAGTTAATATAATGGCGCCATGACATGCAGTGACTCTATGACATCATCTGTGGTCTAGTTAATATAATGGCGCCATGACATGCTGTGACTCTATGACATCATCTGTGGTCTAGTTAATATAATGGCGCCATGACATGCTGTGACTCTATGACATCATCAGTGGTCTAGTTAATATAATGGCGCCATGACATGCTGTGACTCTATGACATCATCTGTGGTCTAGTTAATATAATGGCGCCATGACATGCTGTGACTCTATGACATCATCTGTGGTCTAGTTAATATAATGGCGCCATGACATGCTGTGACTCTATGACATCATCTGTGGTCTAGTTAATATAATGGCGCCATGACATGCTGTGACTCTATGACATCATCAGTGGTCTAGTTAATATAATGGCGCCATGACATGCTGTGACTCTATGACATCATCTGTGGTCTAGTTAATATAATGGCGCCATGACATGCTGTGACTCTATGACATCATCTGTGGTCTAGTTAATATAATGGCGCCATGACATGCTGTGACTCTATGACATCATCTGTGGTCTAGTTAATATAATGGCGCCATGACATGCAGTGACTCTATGACATCATCTGTGGTCTAGTTAATATAATGGCGCCATGACATGCTGTGACTCTATGACATCATCTGTGGTCTAGTTAATATAATGGCGCCATGACATGCTGTGACTCTATGACATCATCTGTGGTCTAGTTAATATAATGGCGCCAGGACATGCTGTGACTCTATGACATCATTTGATGACCTTATTTCCGTATATTATTCACATTATGTGGTTTCTCACAATATACTGTCACTTAGGTGATTAATTCATTCCGTATGGAGTATATATATATATATATATGGTTAGCTATTTAAAGGGGTACTCCGCCTCTAGACATCTTATACCCTATCCAAAGGGTACAAAATGTCAGATCACCAGGGTCCCGCTGCTGGGGACCCCCGCAATATAGCAGGCAGCACCCACCTGTAACTGCTTCCGGAAGGGCTGGAGGGTCTCAGGCTAATTCCTCCCGACCACGCCCCCCCCCCCCGTGTGATGTCACGCCCCCTCCAATAGACTTGTATTTAGGGGGCGTGGCGTGATGGCACACGGGGGCGGAGTCATGACGTCACAATCTTCGGTCCCCGTGGAGGAATTAGCCTGAGAGCCATGAGATTACTGGATGAGAACTGTTCATGTCCACGAGGACTTATCTCTCTGTGTTTCCATTATTATGATTCCTATTATTGTCCTGTTGGGGATTTGTTCAGGATCATTTTATGTTGTGTTTTGGCTGATTGAGCTCGGTTTGTTATGTTTTTATAATAAAAGAGAGTTGGAGTATAGAACATAATTTAACAGCAGAATAGTGAGTGCAGCTCTGGAGGATAAGACAGGATGTAACAGCAGAAGAGTGAGTGCAGCTCTGGAGGATAAGACAGGATGTAACAGCAGAATAGTGAGTGCAGCTCTGGAGGATAAGACATGATATAACAGCAGAAGAGTGAGTGCAGTTCTGGAGGATAAGACATGATGTAACAGCAGAATAGTGAGTGCAGCTCTGGAGGATAAGACATGATGTAATAGCAGAATAGTGAGTGCAGCTCTGGAGGATAAGACAGGATGTAACAGCAGAATAGTGAGTGCAGCTCTGGAGGATAAGACATGATGCAACATCAGAATAGTGAGTGCAGCTCTGGAGGATAAGACATGATGCAACATCAGAATAGTGAGTGCAGCTCAGGAGGATAAGACATGATGTAATAGCAGAATAGTGAGTGCAGCTCTGGAGGTGACTGGAGGATAAGATGTGATGTAACAGCAGAATAGTGAGTGCAGCTCTGGAAGATAAGACATGATGTAACAGCAGAATAGTGAGTGCAGCTCTGGAGGATAAGACATGATGTAACAGCAGAATAGTGCGTGCAGCTCTGGAGGATAAGACATGATGTAACAGCAGAATAGTGAGTGCAGCTCTGGAGGATGAGACATGATGTAACAGCAGAATAGTGAGTGCAGCTCTGGAGGTGACTGGAGGATAAGACGTGATGTAACAGCAGAATAGTGAGTGCAGCTCTGGAGGATAAGACAGGATGTAACAGCAGAATAGTGAGTGCAGCTCTGGAGGATAAGACATGATGTAACAGCAGAATAGTGAGTGCAGTTCTGGGGGATAAGACACGATGTAACAGCAGAATAGTGAGTGCAGCTCTGGAGGAGAAGACGTGATGTAACAGCAGAATAGTGAGTGCAGCTCTGGAGGATAAGACATGATGTAACAGCAGAATAGTGAGTGCAGCTCTGGAGGTGACTGGAGGATAAGACGTGATGTAACAGCAGAATAGTGAGTGCAGCTCTGGAGGATAAGACATGATGTAACAGCAGAATAGTGAGTGCAGCTCTGGAGGATAAGACATGATGTAACACCAGAATAGTGAGTGCAGCTCTGGAGGATAAGACATGATGTAACAGCAGAATAGTGAGTGCAGCTCTGGAGGATAAGACATGATGCAACATCAGAATAGTGAGTGCAGCTCTGGAGGATGAGACATGATGTAACAGCAGAATAGTGAGTGCAGCTCTGGAGGATAAGACATGATGTAACAGCAGAATAGTGAGTGCAGCTCTGGAGGTGACTGGAGGATAAGACGTGATGTAACAGCAGAATAGTGAGTGCAGCTCTGGGTGATAAGACATGATGTAACAGAAGAATAGTGAGTGCAGATCTGGAGGAGAAGACGTGATGTAACAGCAGAATAGTGAGTGCAGCTCTGGAGGAGAAGACGTGATGTAACAGCAGAATAGTGAGTGCAGCTCTGGAGGAGAAGACGTGATGTAACAGCAGAATAGTGAGTGCAGCTCTGGAGGAGAAGACGTGATGTAACAGCAGAATAGTGAGTGCAGCTCTGGAGGTGTCTTGAATAGAACAATAAGTAAGGCTCAGGAGTTCCTTGTGATTCTATATGGTTGCTCCTCAGTTTGGGTGGTGGTGCTCAGTGTGGTTTTGCAGCCCGTACAGCACTGTGTTGTCACCAGATTACACACAGGAAGTTATAGGATATCGAAACAGGAAGCAGATAGAGAGTGCAACACGAGACCGCTCCATACATGGTGTCAGCAGCCGCCAGCCTGGAATATGGCGCCATCAAGGCTCACGTCCTTTGTTAGAGAAATTCTGTCAGTCACCCAGCTATCCTAGACTCCTGAACGGCAGCTTTGCATGGTTATAGAGAAGTCAGTCATCCTCTGATTATCCACCATCTCCTAAAAATGAGAGCGTCCGCCATCTACTGGAGGAACATTACATCAGAGCATTGTAAGGGAGAGTGAGGTGATCCCCCATAACAGGAACGTGTACAGCTCCCCCATAATATATACAGCTCCCCCATAATATATACAGCTCCCCATAACAGGAACGTGTACAGCTCCCCCATAATATATACAGCTCCCCCATAATATATACAGATCCCCCATAACAGGAACGTGTACAGCTCCCCCATAATATATACAGCTCCCCATAACAGGAACGTGTACAGCTCCCCCATAATATATACAGCTCCCCCATAATATATACAGATCCCCCATAACAGGAACGTGTACAGCTCCCCCATAATATATACAGCTCCCCCATAATATATACAGATCCCCCATAACAGGAACGTCTACATCTCCCCCATAATATATACAGATCCCCCATAATATATACATCTCCCCCATAATATATACAGCTCCCCATAACAGGAACGTGTACAGCTCCCCCATAATATATACAGCTCCCCCATAATATATACAGCTCCCCTTAACAGGAAGGTGTACAGCTCCCCCATAATATATACAGCTCCCCCATAATATATACAGCGCCCCCATAACAGGAACGTGTACAGCTCCCCCATAATATATACAGATCCCCCATAATATATACAGCGCCCCCATAATATATACAGCGCCCCCATAATATATACATCTCCCCCATAATATATACAGCTCCCCATAACAGGAAGGTATACAGCTCCCCCATAATATATACAGATCACCCATAATATATACATCTCCCCCATAATATATACAGCTCCCCCGTAATATATACAGCTCCTCTAGAATATATACAGCTCCCCATAACAGGAACGTCTACAGCTTCCCCATAATATATACAGCTCCCCCGTAATATATACAGCTCCCCCATAATATATACAGCTCCCCATGACAGGAACATCTACAGCTCCCCCATAATATATACAGATCCCCCATAATATATACAGCTCCCCATGACAGGAACGTCTACAGCTCCCCCATAATATATACAGATCCCCCATAATATATACAGCTCCCCATAACAGGAACGTCTACAGCTCCCCCATAATATATACAGCTCCCCCATAATATATACAGCGCCCCCATAATATATACAGCTCCCCATGACAGGAACATCTACATCTCCCCCATAATATATACAGCTCCCCCGTAATATATACAGCTCCCCCATAATATATACAGCTCCCCCATAATATATACAGCTCCCCATAACAGGAACGTCTACAGCTCCCCCATAATATATACAGATCCCCCATAATATATACAGCTCCCCATGACAGGAACGTCTACAGCTCTCCCATAATATATACAGATCCCCCATAATATATACATCTCCCCATAACAGGAACGTCTACAGCTCCCCCATAATATATACAGATCCCCCATAATATATACAGCTCCCCATAACAGGAACGTCTACAGCTCCCCCATAATATATACAGCTCCCCCATAATATATACAGCGCCCCCATAATATATACAGCTCCCCATGACAGGAACATCTACATCTCCCCCATAATATATACAGCTCCCCCGTAATATATACAGCTCCCCCATAATATATACAGCTCCCCCATAATATATACAGCTCCCCCATAACAGGAACATCTACATCTCCCCCATAATATATACAGCTCCCCATAACAGGAACGTCTACAGCTCCCCCATAATATATACAGCTCCCCATAATATATACATCTCCTCCATAATATATACAGCTCCCCCATAATATGTACAGCTCCCCCATAATAAATACAGCTCCCCATAACAGGAACTTGTACAGCTCCCCCATAATATATACAGCTCCCCCATAATATATACAGCTCCCCATAACAGGAACGTCTACAGCTCCCCCATAATATATACAGCTCTCCCATAATATATACATCTCCCCCATAATATATACATCTCCTCCATAATATATACATCTCCTCCATAATATATACATCTCCATAATATATACAGCTCCCCCATAATATATACATCTCCCCCATAATATATACATCTCCCCCATAATATATACATCTCCTCCATAATATATACATCTCCCACATAATATATACATCTCCTCCATAATATATACATCTCCTCCATAATATATACATCTCCTCCATAATATATACAGCTCCCCCATAATATATACATCTCCCCCATAATATATACATCTCCTCCATAATATATACAGCTCCCCCATAATATATACAGCTCCCCCATAATATATACAGCTCCCCCATAACAGGAACATCTACATCTCCCCCATAATATATACAGCTCCCCATAACAGGAACGTCTACAGCTCCCCCATAATATATACATCTCCTCCATAATATATACAGCTCCCCCATAATATATACAGCTCCCCCATAATAAATACAGCTCCCCATAACAGGAACTTGTACAGCTCCCCCATAATATATACAGCTCCCCAATAATATATACAGCTCCCCCATAATATATACAGCTCCCCCATAACAGGAACATCTACATCTCCCCCATAATATATACAGCTCCCCATAACAGGAACGTCTACAGCTCCCCCATAATATATACAGCGCCCCCATAATATATACATCTCCTCCATAATATATACAGCTCCCCCATAATATATACAGCTCCCCCATAATATATACAGCTCCCCATAATATATACATCTCCTCCATAATATATACAGCTCCCCCATAATATGTACAGCTCCCCCATAATAAATACAGCTCCCCATAACAGGAACTTGTACAGCTCCCCCATAATATATACAGCTCCCCATAACAGGAACGTCTACATCTCCCCCATAATATATACAGCTCCCCCATAATATATACAGCTCCCCATAACAGGAACGTCTACAGCTCCCCCATAATATATACAGCTCTCCCATAATATATACATCTCCCCCATAATATATACATCTCCTCCATAATATATACATCTCCTCCATAATATATACATCTCCTCCATAATATATACAGCTCCCCCATAATATATACATCTCCCCCATAATATATACATCTCCCCCATAATATATACATCTCCTCCATAATATATACATCTCCCCCATAATATATACATCTCCTCCATAATACATACATCTCCTCCATAATATATACATCTCCTCCATAATATATACAGCTCCCCCATAATATATACATCTCCCCCATAATATATACATCTCCTCCATAATATATACAGCTCCCCCATAATATATACAGCTCCCCCATAATATATACAGCTCCCCCATAACAGGAACATCTACATTTCCCCCATAATATATACAGCTCCCCATAACAGGAACGTCTACAGCTCCCCATAATATATACATCTCCTCCATAATATATACAGCTCCCCCATAATATATACAGCTCCCCCATAATAAATACAGCTCCCCATAACAAGAACTTGTACAGCTCCCCCATAATATATACAGCTCCCCCATAATATATACAGCTCCCCCATAATATATACAGCTCCCCCATAACAGGAACATCTACATCTCCCCCATAATATATACAGCTCCCCATAACAGGAACGTCTACAGCTCCCCCATAATATATACAGCTCCCCATAATATATACATCTCCTCCATAATATATACAGCTCCCCCATAATATGTACAGCTCCCCCATAATAAATACAGCTCCCCATAACAGGAACTTGTACAGCTCCCCCATAATATATACAGCTCCCCCATAATATATACAGCTCCCCATAACAGGAACGTCTACATCTCCCCCATAATATATACAGCTCCCCCATAATATATACAGCTCCCCATAACAGGAACGTCTACAGCTCCCCCATAATATATACAGCTCTCCCATAATATATACATCTCCCCCATAATATATACATCTCCTCCATAATATATACAGCTCCCCCATAATATATACATCTCCCCCATAATATATACATCTCCCCCATAATATATACATCTCCTCCATAATATATACATCTCCCCCATAATATATACATCTCCTCCATAATATATACATCTCCTCCATAATATATACATCTCCTCCATAATATATACAGCTCCCCCATAATATATACATCTCCCCCATAATATATACATCTCCTCCATAATATATACAGCTCCCCCATAATATATACAGCTCCCCCATAATATATACAGCTCCCCCATAACAGGAACATCTACATCTCCCCCATAATATATACAGCTCCCCATAACAGGAACGTCTACAGCTCCCCCATAATATATACAGCTCCCCATAATATATACATCTCCTCCATAATATATACAGCTCCCCCATAATATATACAGCTCCCCCATAATAAATACATCTCCTCCATAATATATACAGCTCCCCCATAATATATACAGCTCCCCCATAATAAATACAGCTCCCATAACAGGAACTTGTACAGCTCCCCCATAATATGTACAGCTCCCCCATAATATATACAGCTCCCCATAACAGGAACGTCTACATCTCCCCCATAATATATACAGCTCCCCCATAATATATACAGCTCCCCATAACAGGAACGTCTACAGCTCCCCCATAATATATACAGCTCTCCCATAATATAAACATCTCCCCCATAATATATACATCTCCTCCATAATATATACATCTCCTCCATAATATATACATCTCCTCCATAATATATACAGCTCCCCCATAATATATACATCTCCCCCATAATATATACATCTCCCCCATAATATATACATCTCCTCCATAATATATACATCTCCCCCATAATATATACATCTCCTCCATAATATATACATCTCCTCCATAATATATACATCTCCTCCATAATATATACAGCTCCCCCATAATATATACATCTCCTCCATAATATATACAGCTCCCCCATAATATATACATCTCCTCCATAATATATACATCTCCCCCATAATATATACAGCTCCCCTAGTGCTGGGCGGTATGGCCTAAAATGAATATCACGGTATTTTTTTTATTATCGTGGTATCACGGTATTACCGCCTGTCCCCCCCCCCCCCCCCACGAGCGGGGTCCCTGTGCCCACTAGCAGTGATAAATGTGCCCCCCCACGAGCGCGATCGCTACCATCACCGCTAGCGGGGTCCCTGTGCACAGCAGCGGTGTCACAAGAATGCCGAGCGCGGCTCTGTTCCCTGTCAGCTCTCAGGGTACGGGAACAGATTTAAAAGCCTCGCGTGCGATACATATATCACTGGAGGATGTCATACAGGGCCCAGATAAATAATACACATATCACTGGAGGATGTCATACAGGGCCCAGATAAATAATACACATATCACTGGAGGATGTCATACAGGGCCCAGATAAATAATACACATATCACTGGAGGATGTCATACAGGGCCCAGATAAATAATACACATATCACTGGAGGATGTCATACAGGGCCCAGATAAATAATACACATATCACTGGAGGATGTCATACAGGGCCCAGATAAATAATACATATATCACTGGAGGATGTCATACAGGGCCCAGATAAATAATACACATATCACTGGAGGATGTCATACAGGACCCAGATAAATAATACACATATCACTGGAGGATGTCATACAGGGCCCAGATAAATAATACACATATCACTGGAGAATGATATACAGGGCCAAGATAAATAATACACATATCACTGGAGGATGTCATACAGGGCCCAGATAAATAATACACATATCACTGGAGAATGATATACAGGGCCCAGATAAATAATACACATATAACTGGAGGATGTCATACAGGGCCCAGATAAATAATACACATATCACTGGAGGATGTCATACAGGGCCCAGATAAATAATACACATATCACTGGAGAATGATATACAGGGCCCAAATAAATAATACACATATCACTGGAGAATGATATACAGGGCCCAGATAAATAATACACATATCACTGGAGGATGATATACAGGGCCCAGATAAATATTACACATATCACTGGGGGATGTCATACAGGGCCCAGATAAATAATACACATGTCACTGGAGGATGTCATACAGGGCCCAGATAAATAATACACATATCACTGGAGGATGTCATACAGGGCCCAGATAAATAATACACATCACCGGAGGATGTCATACAGGGCCCAGATAAATAATACACATGTCACTGGAGGATGATATACAGGGCCCAGATAAATAATACACATATCACTGGAGAATGATATACAGGGCCCAGATAAATAATACACATATCACTGGAGGATGTCATACAGGGCCCAGATAAATAATACACATATCACTGGAGGATGTCATACAGGGTCCAAATAAATAATACACACATCACTGGAGAATGATATACAGGGCCCAGATAAATAATACACATATCACTGGAGGATGTCATACAGGGCCCAGATAAATAATACACATATCACTGGAGAATGATATACAGGGCCCAGATAAACAATACACATATCACCGGGGGATGTCATACAGTGCCCAGATAAATAATACACATATCACTGGAGGCTGTCATACAGGGCCCAGATAAATAATACACATATCACTGGAGGATGTCATACAGTGCCCAGATAAATAATACACATATCACTGGAGGATGTCATACAGTGCCCAGATAAATAATACACCTATCACTGGAGGATGTCATACAGGGCCCAGATAAATAATACACATAAATGGAGAATGATATACAGGGCCCAGATAAATAATACACATATCACTGGAGGATGTCATACAGAGCCCAGATAAATAATACACATATCACTGGAGGATGTCATACAGTGCCCAGATAAATAATACACATATCACTGGGGGATGATATACAGGGCCCAGATAAATAATACACATATCACTGGAGGATGTCATACAGGGCCCAGATAAATAATACACATATCACTGGGGGATGATATACAGGGCCCAGATAAATAATACACATATCACTGGAGGATGATATACAGGGCCCAGACAAATAATACACATATCACTGGGGGATGATATATAGGGCCCAGATAAATAATACACATATCACTGGGGGATGTCATACAGTGCCCAGATAAATAATACACATATCACTGGAGGATGTCATACAGGGCCCAGATAAATAATACACATATCACTGGAGGATGATATACAGTGCCCAGATAAATAATACACATATCACTGGAGAATGATATACAGGACCGAGATAAATAATACACATAACTGGAGGTTGATATACAGGGCCCAGATAAATAATACACATATCACTGGAGGATGTCATACAGGGCCCAGATAAATAATACACATATCACTGGAGGATGTCATACAGGGCCCATATAAATAATACACATATCACTGGAGAATGATATACAGGGCCCAGATAAATAATACACATATCACTGGAGAATGATATACAGGGCCCAGATAAATAATACACATATCACTGGAGGATGATATACAGGGCCCAGATAAATAATACACATGTCACTGGAGGATGTCATACAGGGCCCAGATAAATAATACACATATCACTGGGGGGGATGTCATACAGGGCCCAGATAAATAATACACATATCACTGGAGGATGTCATACAGGGACCAAATAAATAATACACACATCACTGGAGAATGATATACAGGACCCAGATAAATAATACACATATCACTGGAGGATGTCATACAGTGCCCAGATAAATAATACACATATCACTGGAGGATGTCATACAGGGACCAGATAAATAATACATATATCACTGGGGGATGTCATACAGGGACCAGATAAATAATACACATATCACTGGAGAATGATATACAGGGCCCAGATAAATAATACACATATAACTGGCGGATGTCATACAGGGCCCAGATAAATAATACACATATCACTGGAGAATGATATACAGGGCCCAGATAAACAATACACATATCACCGGGGGATGTCATACAGTGCCCAGATAAATAATACACATATCACTGGAGGATGTCATATAGGGCCCAGATAAATAATACACATATCACTGGAGGATGTCATACAGTGCCCAGATAAATAATACACATATCACTGGAGGATGTCATACAGGGCCCAGATAAATTATACACATAAATGGAGAATGATATACAGGGCCCAGATAAATAATACACATATCACTGGAGGATGTCATACAGGGCCCAGATAAATAATACACATCACTGGAGGATGTCATACAGGGCCCAGATAAATAATACACATATCACTGGAGGATGTCATACAGTGCCCAGATAAATAATACACATATCGCTGGGGGATGATATACAGTGCCCAGATAAATAATACACATCACTGGAGGATGATATACAGGGCCCAGATAAATAATACACATATCACTGGGGGATAATATACAGGGCCCAGATAAATAATACACATATCACTGGGGGATGTCATACAGTGCCCAGATAAATAATACACATATCACTGGAGGATGTCATACAGGACCCAGATAAATAATACACATATCACCGGGGGATGTCATACAGTGCCCAGATAAATAATACACATATCACTGGAGGATGTCATACAGGGCCCAGATAAATAATACACATTTCAATGGAGGATGATATACAGTGCCCAGATACATAATACACATATCACTGGAGGATGTCATACAGGGCCCAGATAAATAATACACATATCACTGGAGGATGTCATACAGTGCCCAGATAAATAATACACATATCACTGGAGGATGTCATACAGGGCCCAGATAAATAATACACATCACTGGAGGATGTCATACAGTGCCCAGATAAATAATACACATCACTGTAGGATGTCATACAGGGCCCAGATAAATAATACACATATCACTGGAGGATGTCATACAGGGCCCAGATAAATAATACACATATCACTGGAGAATGATATACAGGGCCCAGATAAACAATACACATATCACCGGGGATGTCATACAGTGCCCAGATAAATAATACACATATCACTGGAGGATGTCATACAGGGCCCAGATAAATAATACACATATCACTGGAGGATGTCATACAGTGCCCAGATAAATAATACACATATCACTGGAGGATGTCATACAGGGCCCAGATAAATAATACACATATCACTGGAGGATGTCATACAGGGCCCAGATAAATAATACACATATCACTGGGGGATAATATACAGGGCCCAGATAAATAATACACATATCACTGGGGGATGTCATACAGTGCCCAGATAAATAATACACATATCACTGGAGGATGTCATACAGGGCCCAGATAAATAATACACATATCACCGGGGGATGTCATACAGTGCCCAGATAAATAATACACATATCACTGGAGGATGTCATACAGGGCCCAGATAAATAATACACATATCACTGGAGGATGATATACAGGGCCCAGATAAATAATACACATATCACTGGAGGATGTCATACAGGGCCCAGATAAATAATACACATATCACTGGAGGATGTCATACAGGGCCCAGATAAATAATACACATCACTGGAGGATGTCATACAGTGCCCAGATAAATAATACACATCACTGGAGGATGTCATACAGGGCCCAGATAAATAATACACATATCACTGGAGGATGTCATACAGGGACCAGATAAATAATACACATATCACTGGGGGATGTCATACAGTGCCCAGATAAATAATACACATATCACTGGAGGATGTCATACAAGGCCCAGAAAAATAATACAAATATCACTGGAGGATGTCATACAGTGCCCAGATAAGTAATACACATATCACTGGGGGATGATATACAGTGCCCAGATAAATAATACACATATCACTGGGGGATGTCATACAGGGACCAGATAAATAATACACATATCACTGGAGAATGATATACAGGGCCCAGATAAATAATACACATATCACTGGAGGATGATATACAGGGCCCAGATAAATAATACACATATCACTGGAGCATGTCATACAGGGCCCAGATAAATAATACACATATCACTGGAGGATGTCATACAGGGCCCAGATAAATAATACACATATCACTGGAGGATGTCATACAGGGCCCAGATAAATAATACACATATCACTGGAGGATGATATACAGGGCCCAGATACATAATACACATATCACTGGGGGATAATATACAGTGCCCAGATAAATAATACAAATATCACTGGAGGATGATATACAGGGCCCAGATAAACAATACACATATCACTGGGGGATGATATTCAGGGCCCAGATAACTAATACACATATCACTGGGGGATGTCATACAGGGCCCAGATAAATAATACACATATCACTGGAGGATGTCATACAGGGCCCAGATAAATAATATTCATATCACTGGAGGATGATATACAGGGCCTAGATAAATAATACACATATCACTGGAGAATGATATTCAGGGCCCAGATAAATAATACACATATCACTGGAGAATGATATACAGGGCCCAGATAAATAATACACATATCACTGGAGAATGATATACAGGGCCCAGATAAATAATACACATCACTGGAGGATGTCATACAGTGCCCAGATAAATAATACACATGTCACTGGAGGATGATATACAGGGCCCAGATAAATAATACACATATCACTGGAGGATGTCATACAGGGCCCAGATAAATAATACACATATCACTGGAGGATGTCATACAGGGCCCAGATAAATAATACACATATCACTGGAGGATGTCATACAGGGTCCAAATAAATAATACACACATCACTGGAGAATGATATACAGGGCCCAGATAAATAATACACATATCACTGGAGGATCTCATACAGGGCCCAGATAAATAATACACATATCACTGGAGAATGATATACAGGGCCCAGATAAACAATACACATATCACCGGGGGATGTCATACAGTGCCCAGATAAATAATACACATATCACTGGAGGATGTCATACAGGGCCCAGATAAATAATACACATATCACTGGAGGATGTCATACAGTGCCCAGATAAATAATACACATATCACTGGAGGATGTCATACAGTGCCCAGATAAATAATACACCTATCACTGGAGGATGTCATACAGTGCCCAGATAAATAATACACATAAATGGAGAATGATATACAGGGCCCAGATAAATAATACACATATCACTGGAGGATGTCATACAGAGCCCAGATAAATAATACACATATCACTGGAGAATGATATACAGGGCCCAGATAAATAATACACATATCACTGGAGAATGATATACAGGGCCCAGATAAATAATACACATCACTGGAGGATGTCATACAGTGCCCAGATAAATAATACACATGTCACTGGAGGATGATATACAGGGCCCAGATAAATAATACACATATCACTGGAGGATGTCATACAGGGCCCAGATAAATAATACACATATCACTGGAGGATGTCATACAGGGTCCAAATAAATAATACACACATCACTGGAGAATGATATACAGGGCCCAGATAAATAATACACATATCACTGGAGGATCTCATACAGGGCCCAGATAAATAATACACATATCACTGGAGAATGATATACAGGGCCCAGATAAACAATACACATATCACCGGGGGATGTCATACAGTGCCCAGATAAATAATACACATATCACTGGAGGATGTCATACAGTGCCCAGATAAATAATACACATATCACTGGAGGATGTCATACAGGGCCCAGATAAATAATACACATATCACTGGAGGATGTCATACAGTGCTCAGATAAATAATACACATATCACTGGAGGATGTCATACAGTGCCCAGATAAATAATACACCTATCACTGGAGGATGTCATACAGTGCCCAGATAAATAATACACATAAATGGAGAATGATATACAGGGCCCAGATAAATAATACACATATCACTGGAGGATGTCATACAGAGCCCAGATAAATAATACACATATCACTGGGGGATGATATACAGGGCCCAGATAAAAAATACACATATCACTGGAGGATGTCATACAGTGCCCAGATAAATAATACACATATCACTGGGGGATGATATACAGGGCCCAGATAAATAATACACATATCACTGGAGGATGTCATACAGTGCTCAGATAAATAATACACATATCACTGGAGGATGTCATACAGTGCCCAGATAAATAATACACCTATCACTGGAGGATGTCATACAGTGCCCAGATAAATAATACACATAAATGGAGAATGATATACAGGGCCCAGATAAATAATACACATATCACTGGAGGATGTCATACAGGGCCCAGATAAATAATACACATATCACTGGAGGATGTCATACAGTGCTCAGATAAATAATACACATATCACTGGAGGATGTCATACAGTGCCCAGATAAATAATACACCTATCACTGGAGGATGTCATACAGTGCCCAGATAAATAATACACATAAATGGAGAATGATATACAGGGCCCAGATAAATAATACACATATCACTGGAGGATGTCATACAGAGCCCAGATAAATAATACACATATCACTGGAGAATGATATACAGGGCCCAGATAAATAATACACATATCACTGGAGAATGATATACAGGGCCCAGATAAATAATACACATCACTGGAGGATGTCATACAGTGCCCAGATAAATAATACACATGTCACTGGAGGATGATATACAGGGCCCAGATAAATAATACACATATCACTGGAGGATGTCATACAGGGCCCAGATAAATAATACACATATCACTGGAGGATGTCATACAGGGTCCAAATAAATAATACACACATCACTGGAGAATGATATACAGGGCCCAGATAAATAATACACATATCACTGGAGGATCTCATACAGGGCCCAGATAAATAATACACATATCACTGGAGAATGATATACAGGGCCCAGATAAACAATACACATATCACCGGGGGATGTCATACAGTGCCCAGATAAATAATACACATATCACTGGAGGATGTCATACAGTGCCCAGATAAATAATACACATATCACTGGAGGATGTCATACAGGGCCCAGATAAATAATACACATATCACTGGAGGATGTCATACAGTGCTCAGATAAATAATACACATATCACTGGAGGATGTCATACAGTGCCCAGATAAATAATACACCTATCACTGGAGGATGTCATACAGTGCCCAGATAAATAATACACATAAATGGAGAATGATATACAGGGCCCAGATAAATAATACACATATCACTGGAGGATGTCATACAGAGCCCAGATAAATAATACACATATCACTGGGGGATGATATACAGGGCCCAGATAAAAAATACACATATCACTGGAGGATGTCATACAGTGCCCAGATAAATAATACACATATCACTGGGGGATGATATACAGGGCCCAGATAAATAATACACATATCACTGGAGGATGTCATACAGGGTCCAGATAAATAATACACATATCACTGGGGGATGATATACAGGGCCCAGATAAATAATACACATATCACTGGAGGATGATATACAGGGCCCAGATAAATAATACAAATATCACTGGGGGATGATATATAGGGCCCAGATAAATAATACACATATCACTGGGGATGTCATACAGTGCCCAGATAAATAATACACATATCACTGGAGGATGTCATACAGGGCCCAGATAAATAATACACATATCACTGGAGGATGATATACAGTGCCCAGATAAATAATACACATATCACTGGAGAATGATATACAGGGCCCAGATAAATAATACACATAACTGGAGGATGATATACAGGGCCCAGATAAATAATACACATGTCACTGGAGGATGTCATACAGTGCCCAGATAAATAATACACATATCACTGGAGGATGTCATACAGGGCCCAGATAAATAATACACATATCACTGGAGAATGATATACAGGGCCCAGATAAATAATACACATATCACTGGAGAATGATATACAGGGCCCAGATAAATAATACACATATCACTGGAGGATGATATACAGGGCCCAGATAAATAATACACATGTCACTGGAGGATGTCATACAGGGCCCAGATAAATAATACACATATCACTGGGGGGGATGTCATACAGGGCCCAGATAAATAATACACATATCACTGGAGGATGTCATACAGGGACCAAATAAATAATACACATATCACTGGAGAATGATATACAGGACCCAGATAAATAATACACATATCACTGGAGAATGATATACAGGGCCCAGATAAATAATACACATATCACTGGAGGATGTCATACAGGGACCAAATAAATAATACACATATCACTGGAGAATGATATACAGGACCCAGATAAATAATACACATATCACTGGAGGATGTCATACAGTGCCCAGATAAATAATACACATATCACTGGAGGATGTCATACAGGGCCCAGATAAATAATACACATATCACTGGAGGATGTCATACAGGGCCCAGATAAATAATACACATATCACTGGAGGATGTCATACAGGGCCCAGATAAATAATACACATATCACTGGAGAATGATATACAGGGCCCAGATAAATAATATACATATCACTGGAGGATGTCATACAGGGACCAGATAAATAATACATATATCACTGGGGGATGTCATACAGGGACCAGATAAATAATACACATATCACTGGAGAATGATATACAGGGCCCAGATAAATAATACACATATAACTGGAGGATGTCATTCAGGGCCCAGATAAATAATACACATATCACTGGAGAATGATATACAGGGCCCAGATAAACAATACACATATCACCGGGGGATGTCATACAGTGCCCAGATAAATAATACACATATCACTGGAGGATGTCACATAGGGCCCAGATAAATAATACACATATCACTGGAGGATGTCATACAGGGCCCAGATAAATAATACACATAAATGGAGAATGATATACAGGGCCCAGATAAATAATACACATATCACTGGAGGATGTCATACAGAGCCCAGATAAATAATACACATATCACTGGGGGATGATACACAGGGCCCAGATAAATAATACACATATCACTGGAGGATGTCATACAGTGCCCAGATAAATAATACACATATCGCTGGGGGATGATATACAGTGCCCAGATAAATAATACACATCACTGGAGGATGATATACAGGGCCCAGATAAATAATACACATATCACTGGGGGATAATATACAGGGCCCAGATAAATAATACACATATCACTGGGGGATGTCATACAGTGCCCAGATAAATAATACACATATCACTGGAGGATGTCATACAAGGCCCAGATAAATAATACACATATCACCGGGGGATGTCATACAGGGCCCAGATAAATAATACACATATCATTGGAGGATGATATATAGTGCCCAGATACATAATACACATATCACTGGAGGATGTCATACAGGGCCCAGATAAATAATACACATATCACTGGAGGATGTCATACAGTGCCCAGATAAATAATACACATATCACTGGAGGATGTCATACAGGGCCCAGATAAATAATGCACATATCACTGGAGGATGTCATACAGTGCCCAGATAAATAATACACATCACTGTAGGATGTCATACAGGGCCCAGATAAATAATACACATGTCACTGGAGGATGTCATACAGGGCCCAGATAAATAATACACATATCACTGGAGAATGATATACAGGGCCCAGATAAACAATACACATATCACCGGGGATGTCATACAGTGCCCAGATATATAATACACATATCACTGGAGGATGTCATACAGGGCCCAGATAAATAATACACATATCACTGGAGGATGTCATACAGGGCCCAGATAAATAATACACATATCACTGGAGGATGTCATACAGGGCCCAGATAAATAATACACATATCACTGGAGGATGTCATATAGGGCCCAGATAAATAATACACATATCACTGGAGGATGTCATACAGGGCCCAGATAAATAATACACATATCACTGGAGGATGTCATACAGTGCCCAGATAAATAATACACATAAATGGAGAATGATATACAGGGCCCAGATAAATAATACACATATCACTGGAGGATGTCATACAGGGCCCAGATAAACAATACACATATCACTGGAGAATGATATACAGGGCCCAGATAAACAATACACATATCACTGGAGGATGTCATACAGGGCCCAGATAAATAATACACATATCACTGGAGGATGTCATACAGGGCCCAGATAAATAATACACATATCACTGGGGGATAATATACAGGGCCCAGATAAATAATACACATATCACTGGGGGATGTCATACAGTGCCCAAATAAATAATACACATATCACTGGAGGATGTCATACAGGGCCCAGATAAATAATACACATATCACCGGGGGATGTCATACAGTGCCCAGATAAATAATACACATATCACTGGAGGATGTCATACAGGGCCCAGATAAATAATACACATATCACTGGAGGATGATATACAGTGCCCAGATAAATAATACACATATCACTGGGGGATAATATACAGGGACCAGATAAATAATACACATATCACTGGAGGATGTCATACAGGGCCCAGATAAATAATACACATATCACTGGAGGATGTCATACAGTGCCCAGATAAATAATACACATATCACTGGAGGATGTCATACAGGGCCCAGATAAATAATACACATCACTGGAGGATGTCATACAGTGCCCAGATAAATAATACACATCACTGGAGGATGTCATACAGGGCCCAGATAAATAATACACATATCACTGGAGGATGTCATACAGGGACCAGATAAATAATACACATATCACTGGGGGATGTCATACAGTGCCCAGATAAATAATACACATATCACTGGAGGATGTCATACAAGGCCCAGAAAAATAATACAAATATCACTGGAGGATGTCATACAGGGCCCAGATAAATAATACACATATCACTGGGGGATGTCATACAGTGCCCAGATAAATAATACACATATCACTGGAGGATGTCATACAGTGCCCAGAAAAATAATACAAATGTCACTGGAGGATGTCATACAGTGCCCAGATAAATAATACACATATCACTGGAGAATGATATACAGGGCCCAGATAAATAATACACATATCACTGGAGGATGATATACAGGGCCCAGATAAATAATACACATATCACTGGGGGATGTCATACAGGGCCCAGATAAATAATACACATATCACTGGAGGATGTCATACAGGGCCCAGATAAGTAATACACATATCACTGGAGGATGATATACAGGGCCCAGATACACAATACACATATCACTGGGGGATAATATACAGTGCCCAGATAAATAATACACATATCACTGGAGGATGATATACAGGGCCCAGATAAACAATACACATATCACTGGGGGATGATATTCAGGGCCCAGATAAATAATACACATATCACTGGGGGATGTCATACAGGGCCCAGATAAATAATACACATATCACTGGAGGATGTCATACAGGGCCCAGATAAATAATATACATATCACTGGAGGATGATATACAGGGCCTAGATAAATAATACACATATCACTGGAGAATGATATTCAGGGCCCAGATAAATAATACACATATCACTGGAGAATGATATACAGGGCCCAGATAAATAATACACATATCACTGGAGGATATTCAGGGCCCAGATAAATAATACACATATCACCGGGGGATGTCATACAGTGCCCAGATAAATAATACACATCACTGGAGGATGATATACAGGGCCCAGATAAATAATACACATCACTGGGGGATGATATACAGGGCCCAGATAAATAATATACATATCACTGGAGGATGTCATACAGTGCCCAGATAAATAATACACATATCACTAGAGGATGTCATACAGGGCCCAGATAATTAATACACATATCACTGGAGGATGTCATACAGGGCCCAGATAAATAATACACATATCACTGGAGGATGTCATACAGGGCCCAGATAAATAATACACATATCACCGGGGGATGTCATACAGTGCCCAGATAAATAATACACATATCACTGGAGGATGTCATACAGGGCCCAGATAAATAATACACATATCAATGGAGGATGATATACAGTGCCCAGATACATAATACACATATCACTGGAGGATGTCATACAGGGCCCAGATAAATAATACACATATCACTGGAGGATGTCATACAGTGCCCAGATAAATAATACACATATCACTGGAGGATGTCATACAGGGCCCAGATAAATAATACACATATCACTGGAGGATGTCATACAGTTCCAGATAAATAATACACATCACTGTAGGATGTCATACAAGGGCCCAGATAAATATACACATGTCACTGGAGGATGTCATACAGGGCCCCAGATAAATAATACACATATCACTGGAGAATGATATACAGGGCCCAGATAAACAATACACATATCACCGGGGATGTCATACAGTGCCCAGATAAATAATACACATATCACTGGAGGATGTCATACAGGCCCAGATAAATAATACACATATCACTGGAGGATGTCATACAGTGCCCAGATAAATAATACACATATCACTGGAGGATGTCATACAGGGCCCAGATAAATAATACACATATCACTGGAGGATGTCATACAGGGCCCAGATAAATAATACACATATCACTGGAGGATGTCATACAGTGCCCAGATAAATAATAACACATATCACTGGAGGATGTCATACAGTGCCCAGATAAATAATACACATATCACTGGAGGATGTCATACAGGGCCCAGATAAATAATACACATATCACCGGGGGATGTCATACAGTGCCCAGAAAAATAATACACATATCACTGGAAGGATGTCATACAGGGCCCAGATAAATCATACACATATCACTGGAGGATGATATACAGTGCCCAGATAAATAATACACATATCACTGGAGGATGTCATACAGGGCCCAGATAAATAATACACATATCACTGGAGGATGTCATACAGTGCCCAGATAAATAATACACATATCACTGGAGGATGTCATACAGGGCCCAGATAAATAATACACATCACTGGAGGATGTCATACAGTGCCCAGATAAATAATACACATCACTGGAGGATGTCATACAGGGCCCAGATAAATAATACACATATCACTGGAGGATGTCATACAGGGACCAGATAAATAATACACATATCACTGGGGGATGTCATACAGTGCCCAGATAAATAATACACATATCACTGGAGGATGTCATACAAGGCCAGAAAAATAATACAAATATCACTGGAGGATGTCATACAGTGCCCAGATAAGTAATACACATATCACTGGGGGATGATATACAGTGCCCAGATAAATAATACACATATCACTGGGGGATGTCATACAGTGCCCAGAAAAATAATACAAATATCACTGGAGGATGTCATACAGTGCCCAGATAAATAATACACATATCACTGGAGAATGATATACAGGGCCCAGATAAATAATACACATATCACTGGAGGATGATATACAGGGCTCAGATAAATAATACACATATCACTGGGGGATGTCATACAGGGCCCAGATAAATAATACACTTATCATTGGAGGATGTCATACAGGGCCCAGATAAATAATACACATATCACTGGAGGATGTCATACAGGGCCCAGATAAATAATACACATATCACTGGAGGATGATATACAGGGCCCAGATACACAATACACATATCACTGGGGGATAATATACAGTGCCCAGATAAATAATACACATATCACTGGAGGATGATATACAGGGCCCAGATAAACAATACACATATCACTGGGGGATGATATTCAGGGCCCAGATAAATAATACACATATCACTGGGGGATGTCATACAGGGCCCAGATAAATAATACACAGATCACTGGAGGATGTCATACAGGGCCCAGATAAATAATATACATATCACTGGAGGATGATATACAGGGCCTAGATAAATAATACACATATCACTGGAGAATGATATTCAGGGCCCAGATAAATAATACACATATCACTGGAGAATGATATACAGGGCCCAGATAAATAATACACATATCACTGGAGGATATTCAGGGCCCAGATAAATAATACACATATCACCGGGGGATGTCATACAGTGCCCAGATAAATAATACACATATCACTGGAGGATGTCATACAGGGCCCAGATAAATAATACACATATCAATGGAGGATGATATACAGTGCCCAGATACATAATACACATATCACTGGAGGATGTCATACAGGGCCCAGATAAATAATACACATATCACTGGAGGATGTCATACAGTGCCCAGATAAATAATACACATATCACTGGAGGATGTCATACAGGGCCCAGATAAATAATACACATCACTGGAGGATGTCATACAGTGCCCAGATAAATAATACACATCACTGTAGGATGTCATACAGGGCCCAGATAAATAATACACATATCACTGGAGGATGTCATACAGGGCCCAGATAAATAATACACATATCACTGGAGAATGATATACAGGGCCCAGATAAACAATACACATATCACCGGGGATGTCATACAGTGCCCAGATAAATAATACACATATCACTGGTGGATGTCATACAGGGCCCAGATAAATAATACACATATCACTGGAGGATGTCATACAGTGCCCAGATAAATAATACACATATCACTGGAGGATGTCATTCAGGGCCCAGATAAATAATACACATATCACTGGAGGATGTCATACAGGGCCCAGATAAATAATACACATATCACTGGAGGATGTCATACAGGGCCCAGATAAATAATACACATATCACTGGAGGATGTCATACAGGGCCCAGATAAATAATACACATATCACTGGAGGATGTCATACAGGGCCCAGATAAATAATACACATATCACTGGAGGATGTCATACAGGGCCCAGATAAATAATACACATATCACTGGAGGATGTCATACAGGGCCCAGATAAATAATACATATATCACTGGAGGATGTCATACAGGGCCCAGATAAATAATACACATATCACTGGAGGATGTCATACAGGACCCAGATAAATAATACACATATCACTGGAGGATGTCATACAGGGCCCAGATAAATAATACACATATCACTGGAGAATGATATACAGGGCCAAGATAAATAATACACATATCACTGGAGGATGTCATACAGGGCCCAGATAAATAATACACATATCACTGGAGAATGATATACAGGGCCCAGATAAATAATACACATATAACTGGAGGATGTCATACAGGGCCCAGATAAATAATACACATATCACTGGAGGATGTCATACAGGGCCCAGATAAATAATACACATATCACTGGAGAATGATATACAGGGCCCAAATAAATAATACACATATCACTGGAGAATGATATACAGGGCCCAGATAAATAATACACATATCACTGGAGGATGATATACAGGGCCCAGATAAATAATACACATGTCACTGGAGGATGTCATACAGGGCCCAGATAAATAATACACATATCACTGGAGGATGTCATACAGGGCCCAGATAAATAATACACATCACCGGAGGATGTCATACAGGGCCCAGATAAATAATACACATGTCACTGGAGGATGATATACAGGGCCCAGATAAATAATACACATATCACTGGAGAATGATATACAGGGCCCAGATAAATAATACACATATCACTGGAGGATGTCATACAGGGCCCAGATAAATAATACACATATCACTGGAGGATGTCATACAGGGTCCAAATAAATAATACACACATCACTGGAGAATGATATACAGGGCCCAGATAAATAATACACATATCACTGGAGGATGTCATACAGGGCCCAGATAAATAATACACATATCACTGGAGAATGATATACAGGGCCCAGATAAACAATACACATATCACCGGGGGATGTCATACAGTGCCCAGATAAATAATACACATATCACTGGAGGCTGTCATACAGGGCCCAGATAAATAATACACATATCACTGGAGGATGTCATACAGTGCCCAGATAAATAATACACATATCACTGGAGGATGTCATACAGTGCCCAGATAAATAATACACCTATCACTGGAGGATGTCATACAGGGCCCAGATAAATAATACACATAAATGGAGAATGATATACAGGGCCCAGATAAATAATACACATATCACTGGAGGATGTCATACAGAGCCCAGATAAATAATACACATATCACTGGGGGATGATATACAGGGCCCAGATAAATAATACACATCACTGGAGGATGATATACAGGGCCCAGATAAATAATACACATATCACTGGGGGATAATATACAGGGCCCAGATAAATAATACACATATCACTGGAGGATGTCATACAGTGCCCAGATAAATAATACACATATCACTGGGGGATGATATACAGGGCCCAGATAAATAATACACATATCACTGGAGGATGTCATACAGGGCCCAGATAAATAATACACATATCACTGGGGGATGATATACAGGGCCCAGATAAATAATACACATATCACTGGAGGATGATATACAGGGCCCAGACAAATAATACACATATCACTGGGGGATGATATATAGGGCCCAGATAAATAATACACATATCACTGGGGGATGTCATACAGTGCCCAGATAAATAATACACATATCACTGGAGGATGTCATACAGGGCCCAGATAAATAATACACATATCACTGGAGGATGATATACAGTGCCCAGATAAATAATACACATATCACTGGAGAATGATATACAGGACCGAGATAAATAATACACATAACTGGAGGTTGATATACAGGGCCCAGATAAATAATACACATATCACTGGAGGATGTCATACAGGGCCCAGATAAATAATACACATATCACTGGAGGATGTCATACAGGGCCCATATAAATAATACACATATCACTGGAGAATGATATACAGGGCCCAGATAAATAATACACATATCACTGGAGAATGATATACAGGGCCCAGATAAATAATACACATATCACTGGAGGATGATATACAGGGCCCAGATAAATAATACACATGTCACTGGAGGATGTCATACAGGGCCCAGATAAATAATACACATATCACTGGGGGGGATGTCATACAGGGCCCAGATAAATAATACACATATCACTGGAGGATGTCATACAGGGACCAAATAAATAATACACACATCACTGGAGAATGATATACAGGACCCAGATAAATAATACACATATCACTGGAGGATGTCATACAGTGCCCAGATAAATAATACACATATCACTGGAGGATGTCATACAGGGACCAGATAAATAATACATATATCACTGGGGGATGTCATACAGGGACCAGATAAATAATACACATATCACTGGAGAATGATATACAGGGCCCAGATAAATAATACACATATAACTGGCGGATGTCATACAGGGCCCAGATAAATAATACACATATCACTGGAGAATGATATACAGGGCCCAGATAAACAATACACATATCACCGGGGGATGTCATACAGTGCCCAGATAAATAATACACATATCACTGGAGGATGTCATATAGGGCCCAGATAAATAATACACATATCACTGGAGGATGTCATACAGTGCCCAGATAAATAATACACATATCACTGGAGGATGTCATACAGGGCCCAGATAAATTATACACATAAATGGAGAATGATATACAGGGCCCAGATAAATAATACACATATCACTGGAGGATGTCATACAGGGCCCAGATAAATAATACACATCACTGGAGGATGTCATACAGGGCCCAGATAAATAATACACATATCACTGGAGGATGTCATACAGTGCCCAGATAAATAATACACATATCGCTGGGGGATGATATACAGTGCCCAGATAAATAATACACATCACTGGAGGATGATATACAGGGCCCAGATAAATAATACACATATCACTGGGGGATAATATACAGGGCCCAGATAAATAATACACATATCACTGGGGGATGTCATACAGTGCCCAGATAAATAATACACATATCACTGGAGGATGTCATACAGGACCCAGATAAATAATACACATATCACCGGGGGATGTCATACAGTGCCCAGATAAATAATACACATATCACTGGAGGATGTCATACAGGGCCCAGATAAATAATACACATTTCAATGGAGGATGATATACAGTGCCCAGATACATAATACACATATCACTGGAGGATGTCATACAGGGCCCAGATAAATAATACACATATCACTGGAGGATGTCATACAGTGCCCAGATAAATAATACACATATCACTGGAGGATGTCATACAGGGCCCAGATAAATAATACACATCACTGGAGGATGTCATACAGTGCCCAGATAAATAATACACATCACTGTAGGATGTCATACAGGGCCCAGATAAATAATACACATATCACTGGAGGATGTCATACAGGGCCCAGATAAATAATACACATATCACTGGAGAATGATATACAGGGCCCAGATAAACAATACACATATCACCGGGGATGTCATACAGTGCCCAGATAAATAATACACATATCACTGGAGGATGTCATACAGGGCCCAGATAAATAATACACATATCACTGGAGGATGTCATACAGTGCCCAGATAAATAATACACATATCACTGGAGGATGTCATACAGGGCCCAGATAAATAATACACATATCACTGGAGGATGTCATACAGGGCCCAGATAAATAATACACATATCACTGGGGGATAATATACAGGGCCCAGATAAATAATACACATATCACTGGGGGATGTCATACAGTGCCCAGATAAATAATACACATATCACTGGAGGATGTCATACAGGGCCCAGATAAATAATACACATATCACCGGGGGATGTCATACAGTGCCCAGATAAATAATACACATATCACTGGAGGATGTCATACAGGGCCCAGATAAATAATACACATATCACTGGAGGATGATATACAGTGCCCAGATAAATAATACACATATCACTGGAGGATGTCATACAGGGCCCAGATAAATAATACACATATCACTGGAGGATGTCATACAGGGCCCAGATAAATAATACACATCACTGGAGGATGTCATACAGTGCCCAGATAAATAATACACATCACTGGAGGATGTCATACAGGGCCCAGATAAATAATACACATATCACTGGAGGATGTCATACAGGGACCAGATAAATAATACACATATCACTGGGGGATGTCATACAGTGCCCAGATAAATAATACACATATCACTGGAGGATGTCATACAAGGCCCAGAAAAATAATACAAATATCACTGGAGGATGTCATACAGTGCCCAGATAAGTAATACACATATCACTGGGGGATGATATACAGTGCCCAGATAAATAATACACATATCACTGGGGGATGTCATACAGGGACCAGATAAATAATACACATATCACTGGAGAATGATATACAGGGCCCAGATAAATAATACACATATCACTGGAGGATGATATACAGGGCCCAGATAAACAATACACATATCACCGGGGATGTCATACAGTGCCCAGATAAATAATACACATATCACTGGAGGATGTCATACAGGGCCCAGATAAATAATACACATCACTGGAGGATGTCATACAGTGCCCAGATAAATAATACACATCACTGTAGGATGTCATACAGGGCCCAGATAAATAATACACATATCACTGGAGGATGTCATACAGGGCCCAGATAAATAATACACATATCACTGGAGAATGATATACAGGGCCCAGATAAACAATACACATATCACCGGGGATGTCATACAGTGCCCAGATAAATAATACACATATCACTGGTGGATGTCATACAGGGCCCAGATAAATAATACACATATCACTGGAGGATGTCATACAGTGCCCAGATAAATAATACACATATCACTGGAGGATGTCATTCAGGGCCCAGATAAATAATACACATATCACTGGAGGATGTCATACAGGGCCCAGATAAATAATACACATATCACTGGAGGATGTCATACAGGGCCCAGATAAATAATACACATATCACTGGAGGATGTCATACAGGGCCCAGATAAATAATACACATATCACTGGAGGATGTCATACAGGGCCCAGATAAATAATACACATATCACTGGAGGATGTCATACAGGGCCCAGATAAATAATACACATATCACTGGAGGATGTCATACAGGGCCCAGATAAATAATACATATATCACTGGAGGATGTCATACAGGGCCCAGATAAATAATACACATATCACTGGAGGATGTCATACAGGACCCAGATAAATAATACACGTATCACTGGAGGATGTCATACAGGGCCCAGATAAATAATACACATATCACTGGAGAATGATATACAGGGCCAAGATAAATAATACACATATCACTGGAGGATGTCATACAGGGCCCAGATAAATAATACACATATCACTGGAGAATGATATACAGGGCCCAGATAAATAATACACATATAACTGGAGGATGTCATACAGGGCCCAGATAAATAATACACATATCACTGGAGGATGTCATACAGGGCCCAGATAAATAATACACATATCACTGGAGAATGATATACAGGGCCCAAATAAATAATACACATATCACTGGAGAATGATATACAGGGCCCAGATAAATAATACACATATCACTGGAGGATGATATACAGGGCCCAGATAAATAATACACATGTCACTGGAGGATGTCATACAGGGCCCAGATAAATAATACACATATCACTGGAGGATGTCATACAGGGCCCAGATAAATAATACACATCACCGGAGGATGTCATACAGGGCCCAGATAAATAATACACATGTCACTGGAGGATGATATACAGGGCCCAGATAAATAATACACATATCACTGGAGAATGATATACAGGGCCCAGATAAATAATACACATATCACTGGAGGATGTCATACAGGGCCCAGATAAATAATACACATATCACTGGAGGATGTCATACAGGGTCCAAATAAATAATACACACATCACTGGAGAATGATATACAGGGCCCAGATAAATAATACACATATCACTGGAGGATGTCATACAGGGCCCAGATAAATAATACACATATCACTGGAGAATGATATACAGGGCCCAGATAAACAATACACATATCACCGGGGGATGTCATACAGTGCCCAGATAAATAATACACATATCACTGGAGGCTGTCATACAGGGCCCAGATAAATAATACACATATCACTGGAGGATGTCATACAGTGCCCAGATAAATAATACACATATCACTGGAGGATGTCATACAGTGCCCAGATAAATAATACACCTATCACTGGAGGATGTCATACAGGGCCCAGATAAATAATACACATAAATGGAGAATGATATACAGGGCCCAGATAAATAATACACATATCACTGGAGGATGTCATACAGAGCCCAGATAAATAATACACATATCACTGGGGGATGATATACAGGGCCCAGATAAATAATACACATATCACTGGAGGATGTCATACAGTGCCCAGATAAATAATACACATATCACTGGGGGATGATATACAGGGCCCAGATAAATAATACACATATCACTGGAGGATGTCATACAGGGCCCAGATAAATAATACACATATCACTGGGGGATGATATACAGGGCCCAGATAAATAATACACATATCACTGGAGGATGATATACAGGGCCCAGACAAATAATACACATATCACTGGGGGATGATATATAGGGCCCAGATAAATAATACACATATCACTGGGGGATGTCATACAGTGCCCAGATAAATAATACACATATCACTGGAGGATGTCATACAGGGCCCAGATAAATAATACACATATCACTGGAGGATGATATACAGTGCCCAGATAAATAATACACATATCACTGGAGAATGATATACAGGACCGAGATAAATAATACACATAACTGGAGGTTGATATACAGGGCCCAGATAAATAATACACATATCACTGGAGGATGTCATACAGGGCCCAGATAAATAATACACATATCACTGGAGGATGTCATACAGGGCCCATATAAATAATACACATATCACTGGAGAATGATATACAGGGCCCAGATAAATAATACACATATCACTGGAGAATGATATACAGGGCCCAGATAAATAATACACATATCACTGGAGGATGATATACAGGGCCCAGATAAATAATACACATGTCACTGGAGGATGTCATACAGGGCCCAGATAAATAATACACATATCACTGGGGGGGATGTCATACAGGGCCCAGGTAAATAATACACATATCACTGGAGGATGTCATACAGGGACCAAATAAATAATACACACATCACTGGAGAATGATATACAGGACCCAGATAAATAATACACATATCACTGGAGGATGTCATACAGTGCCCAGATAAATAATACACATATCACTGGAGGATGTCATACAGGGACCAGATAAATAATACATATATCACTGGGGGATGTCATACAGGGACCAGATAAATAATACACATATCACTGGAGAATGATATACAGGGCCCAGATAAATAATACACATATAACTGGCGGATGTCATACAGGGCCCAGATAAATAATACACATATCACTGGAGAATGATATACAGGGCCCAGATAAACAATACACATATCACCGGGGGATGTCATACAGTGCCCAGATAAATAATACACATATCACTGGAGGATGTCATATAGGGCCCAGATAAATAATACACATATCACTGGAGGATGTCATACAGTGCCCAGATAAATAATACACATATCACTGGAGGATGTCATACAGGGCCCAGATAAATTATACACATAAATGGAGAATGATATACAGGGCCCAGATAAATAATACACATATCACTGGAGGATGTCATACAGGGCCCAGATAAATAATACACATCACTGGAGGATGTCATACAGGGCCCAGATAAATAATACACATATCACTGGAGGATGTCATACAGTGCCCAGATAAATAATACACATATCGCTGGGGGATGATATACAGTGCCCAGATAAATAATACACATCACTGGAGGATGATATACAGGGCCCAGATAAATAATACACATATCACTGGGGGATAATATACAGGGCCCAGATAAATAATACACATATCACTGGGGGATGTCATACAGTGCCCAGATAAATAATACACATATCACTGGAGGATGTCATACAGGACCCAGATAAATAATACACATATCACCGGGGGATGTCATACAGTGCCCAGATAAATAATACACATATCACTGGAGGATGTCATACAGGGCCCAGATAAATAATACACATTTCAATGGAGGATGATATACAGTGCCCAGATACATAATACACATATCACTGGAGGATGTCATACAGGGCCCAGATAAATAATACACATATCACTGGAGGATGTCATACAGTGCCCAGATAAATAATACACATATCACTGGAGGATGTCATACAGGGCCCAGATAAATAATACACATCACTGGAGGATGTCATACAGTGCCCAGATAAATAATACACATCACTGTAGGATGTCATACAGGGCCCAGATAAATAATACACATATCACTGGAGGATGTCATACAGGGCCCAGATAAATAATACACATATCACTGGAGAATGATATACAGGGCCCAGATAAACAATACACATATCACCGGGGATGTCATACAGTGCCCAGATAAATAATACACATATCACTGGAGGATGTCATACAGGGCCCAGATAAATAATACACATATCACTGGAGGATGTCATACAGTGCCCAGATAAATAATACACATATCACTGGAGGATGTCATACAGGGCCCAGATAAATAATACACATATCACTGGAGGATGTCATACAGGGCCCAGATAAATAATACACATATCACTGGGGGATAATATACAGGGCCCAGATAAATAATACACATATCACTGGGGGATGTCATACAGTGCCCAGATAAATAATACACATATCACTGGAGGATGTCATACAGGGCCCAGATAAATAATACACATATCACCGGGGGATGTCATACAGTGCCCAGATAAATAATACACATATCACTGGAGGATGTCATACAGGGCCCAGATAAATAATACACATATCACTGGAGGATGATATACAGTGCCCAGATAAATAATACACATATCACTGGAGGATGTCATACAGGGCCCAGATAAATAATACACATATCACTGGAGGATGTCATACAGGGCCCAGATAAATAATACACATCACTGGAGGATGTCATACAGTGCCCAGATAAATAATACACATCACTGGAGGATGTCATACAGGGCCCAGATAAATAATACACATATCACTGGAGGATGTCATACAGGGACCAGATAAATAATACACATATCACTGGGGGATGTCATACAGTGCCCAGATAAATAATACACATATCACTGGAGGATGTCATACAAGGCCCAGAAAAATAATACAAATATCACTGGAGGATGTCATACAGTGCCCAGATAAGTAATACACATATCACTGGGGGATGATATACAGTGCCCAGATAAATAATACACATATCACTGGGGGATGTCATACAGGGACCAGATAAATAATACACATATCACTGGAGAATGATATACAGGGCCCAGATAAATAATACACATATCACTGGAGGATGATATACAGGGCCCAGATAAATAATACACATATCACTGGAGCATGTCATACAGGGCCCAGATAAATAATACACATATCACTGGAGGATGTCATACAGGGCCCAGATAAATAATACACATATCACTGGAGGATGTCATACAGGGCCCAGATAAATAATACACATATCACTGGAGGATGATATACAGGGCCCAGATACATAATACACATATCACTGGGGGATAATATACAGTGCCCAGATAAATAATACAAATATCACTGGAGGATGATATACAGGGCCCAGATAAACAATACACATATCACTGGGGGATGATATTCAGGGCCCAGATAACTAATACACATATCACTGGGGGATGTCATACAGGGCCCAGATAAATAATACACATATCACTGGAGGATGTCATACAGGGCCCAGATAAATAATATTCATATCACTGGAGGATGATATACAGGGCCTAGATAAATAATACACATATCACTGGAGAATGATATTCAGGGCCCAGATAAATAATACACATATCACTGGAGAATGATATACAGGGCCCAGATAAATAATACACATATCACTGGAGAATGATATACAGGGCCCAGATAAATAATACACATCACTGGAGGATGTCATACAGTGCCCAGATAAATAATACACATGTCACTGGAGGATGATATACAGGGCCCAGATAAATAATACACATATCACTGGAGGATGTCATACAGGGCCCAGATAAATAATACACATATCACTGGAGGATGTCATACAGGGCCCAGATAAATAATACACATATCACTGGAGGATGTCATACAGGGTCCAAATAAATAATACACACATCACTGGAGAATGATATACAGGGCCCAGATAAATAATACACATATCACTGGAGGATCTCATACAGGGCCCAGATAAATAATACACATATCACTGGAGAATGATATACAGGGCCCAGATAAACAATACACATATCACCGGGGGATGTCATACAGTGCCCAGATAAATAATACACATATCACTGGAGGATGTCATACAGGGCCCAGATAAATAATACACATATCACTGGAGGATGTCATACAGTGCCCAGATAAATAATACACATATCACTGGAGGATGTCATACAGTGCCCAGATAAATAATACACCTATCACTGGAGGATGTCATACAGTGCCCAGATAAATAATACACATAAATGGAGAATGATATACAGGGCCCAGATAAATAATACACATATCACTGGAGGATGTCATACAGAGCCCAGATAAATAATACACATATCACTGGAGAATGATATACAGGGCCCAGATAAATAATACACATATCACTGGAGAATGATATACAGGGCCCAGATAAATAATACACATCACTGGAGGATGTCATACAGTGCCCAGATAAATAATACACATGTCACTGGAGGATGATATACAGGGCCCAGATAAATAATACACATATCACTGGAGGATGTCATACAGGGCCCAGATAAATAATACACATATCACTGGAGGATGTCATACAGGGTCCAAATAAATAATACACACATCACTGGAGAATGATATACAGGGCCCAGATAAATAATACACATATCACTGGAGGATCTCATACAGGGCCCAGATAAATAATACACATATCACTGGAGAATGATATACAGGGCCCAGATAAACAATACACATATCACCGGGGGATGTCATACAGTGCCCAGATAAATAATACACATATCACTGGAGGATGTCATACAGTGCCCAGATAAATAATACACATATCACTGGAGGATGTCATACAGGGCCCAGATAAATAATACACATATCACTGGAGGATGTCATACAGTGCTCAGATAAATAATACACATATCACTGGAGGATGTCATACAGTGCCCAGATAAATAATACACCTATCACTGGAGGATGTCATACAGTGCCCAGATAAATAATACACATAAATGGAGAATGATATACAGGGCCCAGATAAATAATACACATATCACTGGAGGATGTCATACAGAGCCCAGATAAATAATACACATATCACTGGAGAATGATATACAGGGCCCAGATAAATAATACACATATCACTGGAGAATGATATACAGGGCCCAGATAAATAATACACATCACTGGAGGATGTCATACAGTGCCCAGATAAATAATACACATGTCACTGGAGGATGATATACAGGGCCCAGATAAATAATACACATATCACTGGAGGATGTCATACAGGGCCCAGATAAATAATACACATATCACTGGAGGATGTCATACAGGGTCCAAATAAATAATACACACATCACTGGAGAATGATATACAGGGCCCAGATAAATAATACACATATCACTGGAGGATCTCATACAGGGCCCAGATAAATAATACACATATCACTGGAGAATGATATACAGGGCCCAGATAAACAATACACATATCACCGGGGGATGTCATACAGTGCCCAGATAAATAATACACATATCACTGGAGGATGTCATACAGTGCCCAGATAAATAATACACATATCACTGGAGGATGTCATACAGGGCCCAGATAAATAATACACATATCACTGGAGGATGTCATACAGTGCTCAGATAAATAATACACATATCACTGGAGGATGTCATACAGTGCCCAGATAAATAATACACATATCACTGGAGGATGTCATACAGTGCCCAGATAAATAATACACATATCACTGGAGGATGTCATACAGAGCCCAGATAAATAATACACATATCACTGGGGGATGATATACAGGGCCCAGATAAAAAATACACATATCACTGGAGGATGTCATACAGTGCCCAGATAAATAATACACATATCACTGGGGGATGATATACAGGGCCCAGATAAATAATACACATATCACTGGAGGATGTCATACAGGGTCCAGATAAATAATACACATATCACTGGGGGATGATATACAGGGCCCAGATAAATAATACACATATCACTGGAGGATGATATACAGGGCCCAGATAAATAATACAAATATCACTGGGGGATGATATATAGGGCCCAGATAAATAATACACATATCACTGGGGATGTCATACAGTGCCCAGATAAATAATACACATATCACTGGAGGATGTCATACAGGGCCCAGATAAATAATACACATATCACTGGAGGATGATATACAGTGCCCAGATAAATAATACACATATCACTGGAGAATGATATACAGGGCCCAGATAAATAATACACATAACTGGAGGATGATATACAGGGCCCAGATAAATAATACACATGTCACTGGAGGATGTCATACAGTGCCCAGATAAATAATACACATATCACTGGAGGATGTCATACAGGGCCCAGATAAATAATACACATATCACTGGAGAATGATATACAGGGCCCAGATAAATAATACACATATCACTGGAGAATGATATACAGGGCCCAGATAAATAATACACATATCACTGGAGGATGATATACAGGGCCCAGATAAATAATACACATGTCACTGGAGGATGTCATACAGGGCCCAGATAAATAATACACATATCACTGGGGGGGATGTCATACAGGGCCCAGATAAATAATACACATATCACTGGAGGATGTCATACAGGGACCAAATAAATAATACACATATCACTGGAGAATGATATACAGGACCCAGATAAATAATACACATATCACTGGAGAATGATATACAGGGCCCAGATAAATAATACACATATCACTGGAGGATGTCATACAGGGACCAAATAAATAATACACATATCACTGGAGAATGATATACAGGACCCAGATAAATAATACACATATCACTGGAGGATGTCATACAGTGCCCAGATAAATAATACACATATCACTGGAGGATGTCATACAGGGCCCAGATAAATAATACACATATCACTGGAGGATGTCATACAGGGCCCAGATAAATAATACACATATCACTGGAGGATGTCATACAGGGCCCAGATAAATAATACACATATCACTGGAGAATGATATACAGGGCCCAGATAAATAATATACATATCACTGGAGGATGTCATACAGGGACCAGATAAATAATACATATATCACTGGGGGATGTCATACAGGGACCAGATAAATAATACACATATCACTGGAGAATGATATACAGGGCCCAGATAAATAATACACATATAACTGGAGGATGTCATTCAGGGCCCAGATAAATAATACACATATCACTGGAGAATGATATACAGGGCCCAGATAAACAATACACATATCACCGGGGGATGTCATACAGTGCCCAGATAAATAATACACATATCACTGGAGGATGTCACATAGGGCCCAGATAAATAATACACATATCACTGGAGGATGTCATACAGGGCCCAGATAAATAATACACATAAATGGAGAATGATATACAGGGCCCAGATAAATAATACACATATCACTGGAGGATGTCATACAGAGCCCAGATAAATAATACACATATCACTGGGGGATGATACACAGGGCCCAGATAAATAATACACATATCACTGGAGGATGTCATACAGTGCCCAGATAAATAATACACATATCGCTGGGGGATGATATACAGTGCCCAGATAAATAATACACATCACTGGAGGATGATATACAGGGCCCAGATAAATAATACACATATCACTGGGGGATAATATACAGGGCCCAGATAAATAATACACATATCACTGGGGGATGTCATACAGTGCCCAGATAAATAATACACATATCACTGGAGGATGTCATACAGGGCCCAGATAAATAATACACATATCACCGGGGGATGTCATACAGGGCCCAGATAAATAATACACATATCATTGGAGGATGATATATAGTGCCCAGATACATAATACACATATCACTGGAGGATGTCATACAGGGCCCAGATAAATAATACACATATCACTGGAGGATGTCATACAGTGCCCAGATAAATAATACACATATCACTGGAGGATGTCATACAGGGCCCAGATAAATAATACACATATCACTGGAGGATGTCATACAGTGCCCAGATAAATAATACACATCACTGTAGGATGTCATACAGGGCCCAGATAAATAATACACATGTCACTGGAGGATGTCATACAGGGCCCAGATAAATAATACACATATCACTGGAGAATGATATACAGGGCCCAGATAAACAATACACATATCACCGGGGATGTCATACAGTGCCCAGATATATAATACACATATCACTGGAGGATGTCATACAGGGCCCAGATAAATAATACACATATCACTGGAGGATGTCATACAGTGCCCAGATAAATAATACACATATCACTGGAGGATGTCATACAGGGCCCAGATAAATAATACACATATCACTGGAGGATGTCATATAGGGCCCAGATAAATAATACACATATCACTGGAGGATGTCATACAGGGCCCAGATAAATAATACACATATCACTGGAGGATGTCATACAGTGCCCAGATAAATAATACACATAAATGGAGAATGATATACAGGGCCCAGATAAATAATACACATATCACTGGAGGATGTCATACAGGGCCCAGATAAATAATACACATATCACTGGAGAATGATATACAGGGCCCAGATAAACAATACACATATCACTGGAGGATGTCATACAGGGCCCAGATAAATAATACACATATCACTGGAGGATGTCATACAGGGCCCAGATAAATAATACACATATCACTGGGGGATAATATACAGGGCCCAGATAAATAATACACATATCACTGGGGGATGTCATACAGTGCCCAAATAAATAATACACATATCACTGGAGGATGTCATACAGGGCCCAGATAAATAATACACATATCACCGGGGGATGTCATACAGTGCCCAGATAAATAATACACATATCACTGGAGGATGTCATACAGGGCCCAGATAAATAATACACATATCACTGGAGGATGATATACAGTGCCCAGATAAATAATACACATATCACTGGGGGATAATATACAGGGACCAGATAAATAATACACATATCACTGGAGGATGTCATACAGGGCCCAGATAAATAATACACATATCACTGGAGGATGTCATACAGTGCCCAGATAAATAATACACATATCACTGGAGGATGTCATACAGGGCCCAGATAAATAATACACATCACTGGAGGATGTCATACAGTGCCCAGATAAATAATACACATCACTGGAGGATGTCATACAGGGCCCAGATAAATAATACACATATCACTGGAGGATGTCATACAGGGACCAGATAAATAATACACATATCACTGGGGGATGTCATACAGTGCCCAGATAAATAATACACATATCACTGGAGGATGTCATACAAGGCCCAGAAAAATAATACAAATATCACTGGAGGATGTCATACAGGGCCCAGATAAATAATACACATATCACTGGGGGATGTCATACAGTGCCCAGATAAATAATACACATATCACTGGAGGATGTCATACAGTGCCCAGAAAAATAATACAAATGTCACTGGAGGATGTCATACAGTGCCCAGATAAATAATACACATATCACTGGAGAATGATATACAGGGCCCAGATAAATAATACACATATCACTGGAGGATGATATACAGGGCCCAGATAAATAATACACATATCACTGGGGGATGTCATACAGGGCCCAGATAAATAATACACATATCACTGGAGGATGTCATACAGGGCCCAGATAAGTAATACACATATCACTGGAGGATGATATACAGGGCCCAGATACACAATACACATATCACTGGGGGATAATATACAGTGCCCAGATAAATAATACACATATCACTGGAGGATGATATACAGGGCCCAGATAAACAATACACATATCACTGGGGGATGATATTCAGGGCCCAGATAAATAATACACATATCACTGGGGGATGTCATACAGGGCCCAGATAAATAATACACATATCACTGGAGGATGTCATACAGGGCCCAGATAAATAATATACATATCACTGGAGGATGATATACAGGGCCTAGATAAATAATACACATATCACTGGAGAATGATATTCAGGGCCCAGATAAATAATACACATATCACTGGAGAATGATATACAGGGCCCAGATAAATAATACACATATCACTGGAGGATATTCAGGGCCCAGATAAATAATACACATATCACCGGGGGATGTCATACAGTGCCCAGATAAATAATACACATCACTGGAGGATGATATACAGGGCCCAGATAAATAATACACATCACTGGGGGATGATATACAGGGCCCAGATAAATAATATACATATCACTGGAGGATGTCATACAGTGCCCAGATAAATAATACACATATCACTAGAGGATGTCATACAGGGCCCAGATAATTAATACACATATCACTGGAGGATGTCATACAGGGCCCAGATAAATAATACACATATCACTGGAGGATGTCATACAGGGCCCAGATAAATAATACACATATCAATGGAGGATGATATACAGTGCCCAGATACATAATACACATATCACTGGAGGATGTCATACAGGGCCCAGATAAATAATACACATATCACTGGAGGATGTCATACAGTGCCCAGATAAATAATACACATATCACTGGAGGATGTCATACAGGGCCCAGATAAATAATACACATCACTGGAGGATGTCATACAGTGCCCAGATAAATAATACACATCACTGTAGGATGTCATACAGGGCCCAGATAAATAATACACATATCACTGGAGGATGTCATACAGGGCCCAGATAAATAATACACATATCACTGGAGAATGATATACAGGGCCCAGATAAACAATACACATATCACCGGGGATGTCATACAGTGCCCAGATAAATAATACACATATCACTGGAGGATGTCATTCAGGGCCCAGATAAATAATACACATATCACTGGAGGATGTCATACAGGGCCCAGATAAATAATACACATATCACTGGGGGATAATATACAGGGCCCAGATAAATAATACACATATCACTGGGGGATGTCATACAGTGCCCAGATAAATAATACACATATCAATGGAGGATGTCATACAGGGCCCAGATAAATAATACACATATCACCGGGGGATGTCATACAGTGCCCAGATAAATAATACACATATCACTGGAGGATGTCATACAGGGCCCAGATAAATAATACACATATCAATGGAGGATGATATACAGTGCCCAGATACATAATACACATATCACTGGAGGATGTCATACAGGGCCCAGATAAATAATACACATATCACTGGAGGATGTCATACAGTGCCCAGATAAATAATACACATATCACTGGAGGATGTCATACAGGGCCCAGATAAATAATACACATATCACTGGAGGATGTCATACAGTGCCCAGATAAATAATACACATCACTGTAGGATGTCATACAGGGCCCAGATAAATAATACACATGTCACTGGAGGATGTCATACAGGGCCCAGATAAATAATACACATATCACTGGAGAATGATATACAGGGCCCAGATAAACAATACACATATCACCGGGGATGTCATACAGTGCCCAGATAAATAATACACATATCACTGGAGGATGTCATACAGGGCCCAGATAAATAATACACATATCACTGGAGGATGTCATACAGTGCCCAGATAAATAATACACATATCACTGGAGGATGTCATACAGGGCCCAGATAAATAATACACATATCACTGGAGGATGTCATACAGGGCCCAGATAAATAATACACATATCACTGGGGGATAATATACAGGGCCCAGATAAATAATACACATATCACTGGGGGATGTCATACAGTGCCCAGATAAATAATACACATATCACTGGAGGATGTCATACAGGGCCCAGATAAATAATACACATATCACCGGGGGATGTCATACAGTGCCCAGATAAATAATACACATATCACTGGAGGATGTCATACAGGGCCCAGATAAATCATACACATATCACTGGAGGATGATATACAGTGCCCAGATAAATAATACACATATCACTGGAGGATGTCATACAGGGCCCAGATAAATAATACACATATCACTGGAGGATGTCATACAGTGCCCAGATAAATAATACACATATCACTGGAGGATGTCATACAGGGCCCAGATAAATAATACACATCACTGGAGGATGTCATACAGTGCCCAGATAAATAATACACATCACTGGAGGATGTCATACAGGGCCCAGATAAATAATACACATATCACTGGAGGATGTCATACAGGGACCAGATAAATAATACACATATCACTGGGGGATGTCATACAGTGCCCAGATAAATAATACACATATCACTGGAGGATGTCATACAAGGCCCAGAAAAATAATACAAATATCACTGGAGGATGTCATACAGTGCCCAGATAAGTAATACACATATCACTGGGGGATGATATACAGTGCCCAGATAAATAATACACATATCACTGGGGGATGTCATACAGTGCCCAGAAAAATAATACAAATATCACTGGAGGATGTCATACAGTGCCCAGATAAATAATACACATATCACTGGAGAATGATATACAGGGCCCAGATAAATAATACACATATCACTGGAGGATGATATACAGGGCTCAGATAAATAATACACATATCACTGGGGGATGTCATACAGGGCCCAGATAAATAATACACTTATCATTGGAGGATGTCATACAGGGCCCAGATAAATAATACACATATCACTGGAGGATGTCATACAGGGCCCAGATAAATAATACACATATCACTGGAGGATGATATACAGGGCCCAGATACACAATACACATATCACTGGGGGATAATATACAGTGCCCAGATAAATAATACACATATCACTGGAGGATGATATACAGGGCCCAGATAAACAATACACATATCACTGGGGGATGATATTCAGGGCCCAGATAAATAATACACATATCACTGGGGGATGTCATACAGGGCCCAGATAAATAATACACAGATCACTGGAGGATGTCATACAGGGCCCAGATAAATAATATACATATCACTGGAGGATGATATACAGGGCCTAGATAAATAATACACATATCACTGGAGAATGATATTCAGGGCCCAGATAAATAATACACATATCACTGGAGAATGATATACAGGGCCCAGATAAATAATACACATATCACTGGAGGATATTCAGGGCCCAGATAAATAATACACATATCACCGGGGGATGTCATACAGTGCCCAGATAAATAATACACATATCACTGGAGGATGTCATACAGGGCCCAGATAAATAATACACATATCAATGGAGGATGATATACAGTGCCCAGATACATAATACACATATCACTGGAGGATGTCATACAGGGCCCAGATAAATAATACACATTTCACTGGAGGATGTCATACAGTGCCCAGATAAATAATACACATATCACTGGAGGATGTCATACAGGGCCCAGATAAATAATACACATCACTGGAGGATGTCATACAGTGCCCAGATAAATAATACACATCACTGTAGGATGTCATACAGGGCCCAGATAAATAATACACATATCACTGGAGGATGTCATACAGGGCCCAGATAAATAATACACATATCACTGGAGAATGATATACAGGGCCCAGATAAACAATACACATATCACCGGGGATGTCATACAGTGCCCAGATAAATAATACACATATCACTGGTGGATGTCATACAGGGCCCAGATAAATAATACACATATCACTGGAGGATGTCATACAGTGCCCAGATAAATAATACACATATCACTGGAGGATGTCATTCAGGGCCCAGATAAATAATACACATATCACTGGAGGATGTCATACAGGGCCCAGATAAATAATACACATATCACTGGGGGATAATATACAGGGCCCAGATAAATAATACACATATCACTGGGGGATGTCATACAGTGCCCAGATAAATAATACACATATCACTGGAGGATGTCATACAGGGCCCAGATAAATAATACACATATCACTGGAGGATGATATACAGTGCCCAGATAAATAATACACATATCACTGGAGGATGTCATACAGGGCCCAGATAAATAATACACATATCACTGGAGGATGTCATACAGTGCCCAGATAAATAATACACATATCACTGGAGGATGTCATACAGTGCCCAGATAAATAATACACATCACTGGAGGATGTCATACAGGGCCCAGATAAATAATACACATATCACTGGAGGATGTCATACAGGGACCAGATAAATAATACACATATCACTGGGGGATGTCATACAGTGCCCAGATAAATAATACACATATCACTGGAGGATGTCACACAAGGCCCAGAAAAATAATACAAATATCACTGGAGGATGTCATACAGTGCCCAGATAAATAATACACATATCACTGGAGGATGTCATACAGGGCCCAAATAAGTAATACACATATCACTGGGGGATGATATACAGTGCCCAGATAAATAATACACATATCACTGGGGGATGTCATACAGTGCCCAGAAAAATAATACAAATATCACTGGAGGATGTCATACAGTGCCCAGATAAATAATACACATATCACTGGAGAATGATATACAGGGCCCAGATAAATAATACACATATCACTGGAGGATGATATACAGGGCCCAGATAAATAATACACATATCACTGGGGGATGTCATACAGGGCCCAGATAAATAATACACATATCACTGGAGGATGTCATACAGGGCCCAGATAAATAATACACATATCACTGGAGGATGTCATACAGGGCCCAGATAAATAATACACATATCACTGGGGAATGATATACAGGGCCCAGATACATAATACACATATCACTGGGGGATAATATACAGTGCCCAGATAAATAATACACATATCACTGGAGGATGATATACAGGGCCCAGATAAACAATACACATATCACTGGGGGATGATATTCAGGGCCCAGATAAATAATACACATATCACTGGGGGATGTCATACAGGGCCCAGATAAATAATACACATATCACTGGAGGATGTCATACAGGGCCCAGATAAATAATATACATATCACTGGAGGATGATATACAGGGCCTAGATAAATAATACACATATCACTGGAGAATGATATTCAGGGCCCAGATAAATAATACACATATCACTGGAGAATGATATACAGGGCCCAGATAAATAATACACATATCACTGGAGAATGATATACAGGGCCCAGATAAATAATACACATATCACTGGAGGATGTCATACAGGGCCCAGATAAATAATACACATATCACTGGAGGATGATATACAGGGCCCAGATAAATAATACACATATCACTGGAGGATATTCAGGGCCCAGATAAATAATACACATATCACTGGAGGATGTCATACAGGGCCCAGATAAATAATACACATATCACTGGGGGATGATATACAGGGCCCAGATAAATATTACACATATCACTGGAGGATGATATACAGGGCCCAGATAAATAATACACATATCACTGGAGGATGATATACAGGGCCCAGATAAATAATACACATCACTGGAGGATGATATACAGGGCCCAGATAAATAATACACATCACTGGGGGATGATATACAGGGCCCAGATAAATAATATACATATCACTGGAGGATGTCATACAGTGCCCAGATAAATAATACACATATCACTAGAGGATGTCATACAGGGCCCAGATAAATAATACACATATCACTGGAGGATGTCATACAGGGCCCAGATAAATAATACACATATCACTGGAGGATGATATACAGGGCCCAGATAAATAATACACATATCACTGGAGGATGTCATACAGGGCCCAGATAAATAATACACATATCACTGGAGGATGTCATACAGGGCCCAGATAAATAATACACATATCACTGGGGGATGATATACAGGGCCCAGATAAATAATACACATGTCACTGGAGGATGTCATACAGGGCCCAGATAAATAATACACATATCACTGGAGAATGATATACAGGGCCCAGATAAACAATACACATATCACCGGGGATGTCATACAGTGCCCAGATAAATAATACACATATCACTGGAGGATGTCATACAGGGCCCAGATAAATAATACACATATCACTGGAGGATGTCATACAGTGCCCAGATAAATAATACACATATCACTGGAGGATGTCATACAGGGCCCAGATAAATAATACACATATCACTGGAGGATGTCATACAGGGCCCGATAAATAATACACATATCACTGGGGGATAATATACAGGGCCCAGATAAATAATACACATATCACTGGGGGATGTCATACAGTGCCCAGATAAATAATACACATATCACTGGAGGATGTCATACAGGGCCCAGATAAATAATACACATATCACCGGGGGATGTCATACAGTGCCCAGATAAATAATACACATATCACTGGAGGATGTCATACAGGGCCCAGATAAATAATGCACATATCACTGGAGGATGATATACAGTGCCCAGATAAATAATACACATATCACTGGAGGATGTCATACAGTGCCCAGATAAATAATACACATATCACTGGAGGATGTCATACAGGGCCCAGATAAATAATACACATCACTGGAGGATGTCATACAGTGCCCAGATAAATAATACACATCACTGTAGGATGTCATACAGGGCCCAGATAAATAATACACATATCACTGGAGGATGTCATACAGGGCCCAGATAAATAATACACATATCACTGGAGAATGATATACAGGGCCCAGATAAACAATACACATATCACCGGGGATGTCATACAGTGCCCAGATAAATAATACACATATCACTGGTGGATGTCATACAGGGCCCAGATAAATAATACACATATCACTGGAGGATGTCATACAGTGCCCAGATAAATAATACACATATCACTGGAGGATGTCATTCAGGGCCCAGATAAATAATACACATATCACTGGAGGATGTCATACAGGGCCCAGATAAATAATACACATATCACTGGGGGATAATATACAGGGCCCAGATAAATAATACACATATCACTGGGGGATGTCATACAGTGCCCAGATAAATAATACACATATCACTGAAGGATGTCATACAGGGCCCAGATAAATAATACACATATCACCGGGGGATGTCATACAGTGCCCAGATAAATAATACACATATCACTGAAGGATGTCATACAGGGCCCAGATAAATAATACACATATCACTGGAGGAGGATATACAGTGCCCAGATAAATAATACACATATCACTGGTGGATGTCATACAGGGCCCAGATAAATAATACACATATCACTGGAGGATGTCATACAGTGCCCAGATAAATAATACACATATCACTGGAGGATGTCATACAGTGCCCAGATAAATAATTCACATCACTGGAGGATGTCATACAGGGCCCAGATAAATAATACACATATCACTGGAGGATGTCATACAGGGACCAGATAAATAATACACATATCACTGGGGGATGTCATACAGTGCCCAGATAAATAATACACATATCACTGGAGGATGTCACACAAGGCCCAGAAAAATAATACAAATATCACTGGAGGATGTCATACAGTGCCCAGATAAGTAATACACATATCACTGGGGGATGATATACAGTGCCCAGATAAATAATACACATATCACTGGGGGATGTCATACAGTGCCCAGAAAAATAATACAAATATCACTGGAGGATGTCATACAGTGCCCAGATAAATAATACACATATCACTGGAGAATGATATACAGGGCCCAGATAAATAATACACATATCACTGGAGGATGATATACAGGGCCCAGATAAATAATACACATATCACTGGGGGATGTCATACAGGGCCCAGATAAATAATACACATATCACTGGAGGATGTCATACAGGGCCCAGATAAATAATACACATATCACTGGAGGATGTCATACAGGGCCCAGATAAATAATACACATATCACTGGGGAATGATATACAGGGCCCAGATACATAATACACATATCACTGGGGGATAATATACAGTGCCCAGATAAATAATACACATATCACTGGAGGATGTCATACAGGGCCCAGATAAATAATACACATATCACTGGAGGATGATATACAGGGCCCAGATAAACAATACACATATCACTGGGGGATGATATTCAGGGCCCAGATAAATAATACACATATCACTGGGGGATGTCATACAGGGCCCAGATAAATAATACACATATCACTGGAGGATGTCATACAGGGCCCAGATAAATAATATACATATCACTGGAGGATGATATACAGGGCCTAGATAAATAATACACATATCACTGGATAATGATATTCAGGGCCCAGATAAATAATACACATATCACTGGAGAATGATATACAGGGCCCAGATAAATAATACACATATCACTGGAGAATGATATACAGGGCCCAGATAAATAATACACATATCACTGGAGGATGTCATACAGGGCCCAGATAAATAATACACATATCACTGGAGGATATTCAGGGCCCAGATAAATAATACACATATCACTGGAGGATGTCATACAGGGCCCAGATAAATAATACACATATCACTGGGGGATGATATACAGGGCCCAGATAAATATTACACATATCACTGGAGGATGATATACAGGGCCCAGATAAATAATACACATATCACTGGAGGATGATATACAGGGCCCAGATAAATAATACACATCACTGGAGGATGATATACAGGGCCCAGATAAATAATACACATCACTGGGGGATGATATACAGGGCCCAGATAAATAATATACATATCACTGGAGGATGTCATACAGTGCCCAGATAAATAATACACATATCACTAGAGGATGTCATACAGGGCCCAGATAAATAATACACATATCACTGGAGGATGTCATACAGGGCCCAGATAAATAATACACATATCACTGGAGGATGATATACAGGGCCCAGATAAATAATACACATATCACTGGAGGATGTCATACAGGGCCCAGATAAATAATACACATATCACTGGGGGATGATATACAGGGCCCAGATAAATAATACACATATCACTGGAGGATGTCATACAGGGCCCAGATAAATAATACACATATCACTGGAGGATGTCATACAGTGCCCAGATAAATAATACACATATCACTGGAGGATGATATACAGGGCCCAGATAAACAATACACATATCACTGGAGGATGTCATACAGGGCCCAGATAAATAATACACATATCACTGGAGAATGATATACAGGGCCCAGATAAATAATACACATATCACTGGGGGATGATATACAGGGCCCAGATAAATAATACACATATCACTGGGGGATGATATACAGGGCCCAGATAAATAATACACATGGGATCACTGGAGGATGATATACAGGGCCCAGATAAATAATACACATATCACTGGGGGATGATATACAGGGCCCAGATAAATAATACACATATCACTGGAGGATGTCATACAGGGCCCAGATAAATAATACACATATCACTGGGGGATGATATACAGGGCCCAGATAAATAATACACATATCACTGGAGGATGTCATACAGGGCCCAGATAAATAATACACATATCACTGGGGGATGATATACAGGGCCCAGATAAATAATACACATATCACTGGGGGATGATATACAGGGCCCAGATAAATAATACACATATCACTAGAGGATGTCATACAGGGCCCAGATAAATAATACACATGGGATCACTGGAGGATGTCATACAGGGCCCAGATAAATAATACACATATCACTGGAGGATGTCATACAGGGCCCAGATAAATAATACACATATCACTGGAGGATGTCATACAGGGCCCAGATAAATTATACACATATCACTGGAGGATGATATACAGTGCCCAGATAAATAATACACATATCACTGGAGGATGATATACAGGGCCCAGATAAATAATACACATGGGATCACTGGAGGATGATATACAGGGCCCAGACATTACTAGTTGCTGTATTGTAGGTTCCTCCTGCCCCGGGCGGCCATGTTGTTCTCAGATATAGAGCGTCCCGAGGATGTCACAATATCTGCCGCAACAAAATAAGGAGGAAAAAAGAAGAAGCGCAGAAGAATTTGTGGAAGGGGTGACTTACATAACACTGGTTCCGGTAAGAGAGTAACAGATAAGTGACCGCTTGTTTCCCACCAATTTGCAGGGTGGATGCCACAGACCATGTTATAAAGTTTTTTTTGTGTAGACAAGTGTTTTCCAACAAATATTCCTCCAGCTGTTGCAAAACTACAACTCCCAGCATGCAACAGCTGGAGGCACATTGGTGGGGAACCACTGGTGTAGACGATCTATTATGGGCCAAATACGGCATCAGAACCAGTCTTTCTCTTGTCCTAACAATGTGTCAGCAGAAGAGCTGTAGAAATCTGGAGTCCAGGCTATTGAGCTCGCAGAGCATTGTCCAGTCTCTTCACCCTCTAGTCCCTATGGTGGAGGCCACCAAACCTTCTCAGACACAGGAGGACAATGTGATGGCTCCAGGACTCATAGTTCCTGGACTCGGACCCGGAGGACATGAGACTCTGACGTTCCTACTGACCATAACCTGACCGGGTTCAGTCCACAGGACAGACAGAATATGGGGGGGTATATGGAGTGGAGATAGGTCAGAGATATGGAGGTCAGAGGACGAGTAGAGGAACACGGTGATACAGAGGAGAGGTCTGGGAGGAGGAGGAGGACAGAGTAATGTAGGAGAGGGAGGAGGAAGACCGAGTAATGGAGGAGGAGGAGGAAGACTGAGTAATGTAGGAGGAGGAAGACCGAGTAATGTAGGAGGAGGAGGAGGACAGAGTAATGTAGGAGGAGGACAGAGTAATGTAGAAGGAGGAGGAGGAAGACAGAGTAATGTAGGAGGAGGAGGAGGAAGACAGAGTAATGTAGGAGGAGGAGGAGGAAGACAGAGTAATGGAGGAGGCGGAGGAGGAAGACCGAGTAATGTAGGAGGAGAAAGACCGAGTAATGTAGGAGGAGGAGGAGGAGGACAGAGTAATGTAGGAAGAGGACAGAGTAATGTAGGAGAAGGAGGAGAAAGACAGAGTAATGTAGGAGGAGGAGGAGGAAGACAGAGTAATGTAGGAGGAGGAGGAGGAAGACAGAGTAATGTAGGCGGAGGAGGAGGAAGACAGAGTAATGTAGGAGGAGGAGGAGGAAGACAGAGTAATGTAAGAGGAGGAAGACAGAGTAATGTAGAAGGAGGAAGACAGAGTAATGTAGGAGGAGGAGGACAGAGTAATGTAGGAGGAGGAGGACAGAGTAATGTAGGAGGAGGAGGAGGACAGAGTAATGTAGAAGGAGGAAGACCGAGTAATGTAGGAGGGGGAGGAGGACAGAGTAATGTAGGAGGAGGAGGACAGAGTAATGTAGGAGGAGGAGGACAGAGTAATGTAGGAGGAGGAAGACAGAGTAATGTAGAAGGAGGAAGACAGAGTAATGTAGAAGGAGGAAGACAGAGTAATGTAGGAGGAGGAAGACAGAGTAATGTAGGAGGAGGAAGACAGAGTAATGTAGGAGGAGGAGGAAGACAGAGTAATATAGAAGGAGGAGGAACAGAGTAATGAAGAAGGAGGAGGACAGAGTAATGTAGGAGGAGGACAGAGTAATGTAGGAGGAGAAGGAGGACAGAGTAATGTAGAAAGAGAAGGACAGAGTAATGTAGGAGGAGGAGGAAGACCGAGTAAGGAAGAAGGAGGAGGACAGAGTAATGTAGAAGGAGGAGGACAGAGTAATGTAGGAGGAGGAGGACAGAGTAATGTAGGAGGAGGAGGACAGAGTAATGTAGGAGGAGGAGGAAGACCGAGTAATGTAGAAGGAGGAGGACAGAGTAATGTAGGAGGAGGAGGACAGAGTAATGTAGGAGGAGGAGGACAGAGTAATGTAGGAGGAGGAGGAAGACCGAGTAATGTAGAAGGAGGAGGACAGAGTAATGTAGAAGGAGGAGGACAGAGTAATGTAGGAGGAGGAGGACAGAGTAATGTATGAGGAGGAGGACAGAGTAATGTAGGAGGAGGAGGACAGAGTAATGTAGGAGGAGGAGGACAGAGTAATGTAGGAGAGGAGGACAGAGTAATGTAGGAGAGGAGGAGGACAGAGTAATGTAGGAGAGGAGGAGGACAGAGTAATGTGGAAGAGGAGGAGGACAGAGTAATGAAGAAGGAGGAAGACAGTAATGTAGGAGGAGGAAGACAGTAATGTAGGAGGAGGAGGGCAGAGTAAGGTAGCAGGAGGAGGACAGAGTAATGTAGGAGGAGAAGGAGGACAGAGTAATGTAGGAGGAGGAAGACCGAGTAATGTAGGAGGAGGACAGAGTAATGTAGGAGGAGGAGGACAGAGTAATGTAGAAGGAGGAAGACAGAGTAATGTAGGAGGAGGAGGACAGAGTAATGTAGGAGGAGGAGAACAGAGTAATGTAGGAGGAGGACAGAGTAATGTAGAAGGAGGAAGACCGAGTAATGTAGGAGGAGGAGGAGGACAGAGTAATGTAGGAGGAGGAGGACAGAGTAATGTAGGAGGAGGAAGACAGAGTAATGTAGAAGGAGGAAGACAGAGTAATGTAGAAGGAGGAAGACAGAGTAATGTAGGAGGAGGAAGACAGAGTAATGTAGGAGGAGGAAGACAGAGTAATGTAGGAGGAGGAGGAAGACAGAGTAATGTAGAAGGAGGAGGAACAGAGTAATGAAGAAGGAGGAGGACAGAGTAATGTAGGAGGAGGAGGAGGACAGAGTAATGTAGGAGGAGAAGGAGGACAGAGTAATGTAGAAAGAGAAGGACAGAGTAATGTAGGAGGAGGAGGAAGACCGAGTAAGGAAGAAGGAGGAGGACAGAGTAATGTAGAAGGAGGAGGACAGAGTAATGTAGGAGGAGGAGGACAGAGTAATGTAGGAGGAGGAGGACAGAGTAATGTAGGAGGAGGAGGAAGACCGAGTAATGTAGAAGGAGGAGGACAGAGTAATGTAGAAGGAGGAGGACAGAGTAATGTAGGAGGAGGAGGACAGAGTAATGTATGAGGAGGAGGACAGAGTAATGTAGGAGGAGGAGGACAGAGTAATGTAGGAGGAGGAGGACAGAGTAATGTAGGAGAGGAGGACAGAGTAATGTAGGAGAGGAGGAGGACAGAGTAATGTAGGAGAGGAGGAGGACAGAGTAATGAAGAAGGAGGAAGACAGTAATGTAGGAGGAGGAAGACAGTAATGTAGGAGGAGGAGGGCAGAGTAAGGTAGCAGGAGGAGGACAGAGTAATGTAGGAGGAGAAGGAGGACAGAGTAATGTAGGAGGAGAAGAAGGGCAGAGTAATGTAGGAGGAGGACAGAGTAATGTAGGAGGAGGAGGAGGAGGACAGAGTAATGTAGGAGGAGGAGGACAGAATAATGAAGAAGGAGGATGACAGAGTAATGAAGAAGGAGGAGGACAGAGTAATGTAGGAGGAGGAGGACAGAGTAATGTAGGAGGAGGAGGACAGAGTAATGAAGAAGGAGGAGGACAGAGTAATGAAGAAGGAGGAGGACAGAGTAATGAAGAAGGAGGAGGACAGTGTAATGTAGGAGGATGACAGAGTAATGTAGGAGGAGGACAGAGTAATGTAGGTGGAGGACAGAGTAATGTAGGAGGAGGAGGACAGAGTAATGTAGGAGGAGAAGGAGGACAGAGTAATGTAGGAGGAGAAGGCGGACAGAGTAATGTAGGAGGAGGAGGACAGAGTAATGTAGGAGGAGAAGGAGGACAGAGTAATGTAGGAGGAGGACAGAGTAATGTAGGAGGAGAAGGAGGACAGAGTAATGTAGGAGGAGAAGGAGGACAGAGTAATGTAGGAGGAGAAGGAGGACAGAGTAATGTAGGAGGAGGACAGAGTAATGTAGGAGGAGAAGGCGGACAGAGTAATGTAGGAGGAGGACAGAGTAATGTAGAAGGAGGACAGAGTAATGTAGGAGGAGGAGGAGGACAGAGTAATGTAGGAGGAGGAGGACAGAGTAATGTAGGAGGAGGAGGACAGAGTAATGTAGGAGGAGGAGGACAGAGTAATGTAGGAGAAGGAGGACAGAGTAATGTAGGAGACGGAGGACAGAGTAATGGAGGAGGAGGGCAGAGTAATGTAGGAGGAGGAGGACAGAGTAATGTAGGAGGAGGAGGACAGAGTAATGTAGGAGGAGGAGGAGAGAGTAATGTAGGAGGAGGAGGACAGAGTAATGTAAGAGGAGGAGGACAGAGTAATGTAGGAGGAGGAGGACAGAGTAATGTAGGAGGAGGAGGACAGAGTAATGGAGGAGGAGGAGGACAGAGTAATGTAGGAGGAGAAGGCGGACCGAGTAATGTACCAGGAGGACAGAGTAATGGAGGAGGAGGAGGACAGAGTAATGGAGGAGGAGGAGGACAGAGTAATGTAGGAGGAGGAGGAGGACAGAGTAATGTAGGAGGAGGAGGACAGAGTAATGTAGGAGGAGGAGGAGGAGGACAGAGTAATGGAGGAGGAGGAGGACAGAGTAATGTAGGAGGAGGAGGACAGAGTAATGTAGGAGGAGAAGGCGGACCGAGTAATGTACCAGGAGGACAGAGTAATGGAGGAGGAGGAGGACAGAGTAATGTAGGAGGAGGACAGAGTAATGTAGGAGGAGGAGGAGGACAGAGTAATGTAGGAGGAGGAGGAGGACATAGTAATGTAGGAGGAGGACAGAGTAATGGAGGAGGAGGAGGGACAGAGTAATGTAGGAGGAGGAGGAGGACAGAGTAATGTAGGAGGAGGAGGAGGAGGACAGAGTAATGTAGGAGGAGGACAGAGTAATGTAGGAGGAGGAGGACAGAGTAATGTAGGAGGAGGACAGAGTAATGTAGGAGGAGGAGGACAGAGTAATGTAGGAGGAGGAGGAGGACAGAGTAATGTAGGAGGAGGAGGACAGAGTAATGTAGGAGGAGGACAGAGTAATGTAGGAGGAGGAGGACAGAGTAATGTAGGAGGAGGAGGACAGAGTAATGTAGGAGGAGGAGGACAGAGTAATGTAGGAGGAGGAGGACAGAGTAATGTAGGAGGAGAAGGAGGACAGAGTAATGTAGGAGAGAAGGCGGACAGAGTAATGTAGGAGGAGGAGGACAGAGTAATGTAGGAGGAGAAGGAGGACAGAGTAATGTAGGAGGAGAAGGAGGACAGAGTAATGTAGGAGGAGAAGGAGGACAGAGTAATGTAGGAGGAGGACAGAGTAATGTAGGAGGAGAAGGCGGACAGAGTAATGTAGGAGGAGGACAGAGTAATGTAGAAGGAGGACAGAGTAATGTAGGAGGAGGAGGAGGACAGAGTAATGTAGGAGGAGGAGGACAGAGTAATGTAGGAGGAGGAGGACAGAGTAATGTAGGAGAAGGAGGACAGAGTAATGGAGGAGGGCAGAGTAATGTAGGAGGAGGAGGACAGAGTAATGTAGGAGGAGGAGGACAGAGTAATGTAGGAGGAGGAGGACAGAGTAATGTAGGAGGAGGAGGACAGAGTAATGTAGGAGGAGGAGGACAGAGTAATGTAAGAGGAGGAGGACAGAGTAATGTAGGAGGAGGAGGACAGAGTAATGGAGGAGGAGGAGGACAGAGTAATGTAGGAGGAGAAGGCGGACCGAGTAATGTACCAGGAGGACCGAGTAATGGAGGAGGAGGAGGACAGAGTAATGGAGGAGGAGGAGGACAGAGTAATGTAGGAGGAGGAGGAGGACAGAGTAATGTAGGAGGAGGAGGACAGAGTAATGTAGGAGGAGGAGGAGAGAGTAATGTAGGAGGAGGAGGATGAGGAGGACAGAGTAATGGAGGAGGAGGAGGACAGAGTAATGTAGGAGGAGGAGGACAGAGTAATGTAGGAGGAGGAGGAGGACAGAGTAATGTAGGAGGAGGACAGAGTAATGGAGGAGGAGGAGGACAGAGTAATGGAGGAGGAGGAGGACAGAGTAATGTAGGAGGAGGAGGAGGACAGAGTAATGTAGGAGGAGGACAGAGTAATGGAGGAGGAGGAGGACAGAGTAATGTAGGAGGAGGAGGAGGACAGAGTAATGTAGGAGGAGGAGGAGGACAGAGTAATGTAGGAGGAGGAGGACAGAGTAATGTAGGAGGAGGACAGAGTAATGTAGGAGGAGGAGGACAGAGTAATGTAGGAGGAGGAGGAGGACAGAGTAATGTAGGAGGAGGAGGACAGAGTAATGTAGGAGGAGGAGGACAGAGTAATGTAGGAGGAGGACAGAGTAATGTAGGAGGAGGAGGACAGAGTAATGTAGGAGGAGGAGGACAGAGTAATGGAGGAGGAGGAGGAGGAGGACAGAGTAATGTAGGAGGAGGAGGACAGAGTTTAGGGAAGAGATACTCCAGGGAATGGATAATTCTATAGATAATTCTGCAGCCGCTGATCTCCGGCCTCATCCATCACTACAGGCTCTGGAGACCGGTGAATGGGTCCGAAACACCACAGAATGACCACTAGATGGCAGCACCGGATCAGAAGACTCCAGGAGAGGCTTCAGTCTATAATTACTATGTGGGGGGTCCAAAGGAGGCGGAGCAAGAGAAGTGGTACTGTGCAGTGTCCATATATACAGGACAGGAGAAGTGGTACTGTGCAGTGTCCATATATACAGGACAGGAGAAGTGGTACTGTGCAGTGTCCATATATACAGGACAGGAGAAGTGGTACTGTGAAGTGTTCATATACACAGGACAGGAGAAGTGGTACTGTGCAGTGTTCATATATACAGGACAGGAGAAGTGGTACTGTGCAGTGTCCATATATACAGGACAGGAGAAGTGGTACTGTGCAGTGTCCATATATACAGGACAGGAGAAGTGGTACTGTGCAGTGTCCATATATACAGGACAGGAGAAGTGGTACTGTGCAGTGTCCATATATACAGGACAGGAGAAGTGGTACTGTGCAGTGTCCATATATACAGGACAGGAGAAGTGGTACTTGTTGGCAGTGTC